>NW_027182826.1:850000-945000 GCF_041146395.1 Eulemur rufifrons | reverse complement strand
TTAGGCGGTAGGTTCGATTTAGGGTTAGATCTAGGCTTTCGGGTAAGGGCTAGCGTTAGGGTTAAGAGATAGGGTTAGGTTTAATGCTTAGGATTAGGGTTAGGGTTTGGGGTTAAATAAGTGTTAGGGGTTAGGTTTAAGGATGAAAGGTTACTGTTATTTTTAGCTGTCGTGTTAGGGTTACCGAAAAGGGATCCCATTAGCATTAAGGGTCTTCCTTACTGTAGGGTTAAGGGTTAGGCTTAGAGTTAAAGGTTAAGGTTAGGGTCAGTGTTAAGATTTAGGGTGAGGGTTAACGGTTAGGGTAAAGGTTAAGCGTTAGGGTTAGGGATTAGTGATTAGGGTTTTTGGTTAGTGTTAGGGTTAGCAGTTAGGAGTTAGTGTTTTATGAAGGGGTATGGTTAGAATTAGGATTGGGGTTAGAGTTAGGGTGAGGTATAGGGCTTAGGTTTAGGGGTTAGTTTTAGGGTAAAAGGATAGGATTAGGGTTACGGGTTGGGCTTAGGTTTAGGGTTAAAGTTTACTGCTAGGGTTAGGGATAGGGTTCAGGCTTAGCTTTAGGGGTTCTGGTTAGTGTTAGGTGTTAGGTTAGTGTCAGGGTTAGGTCTAGTCGTGAGGGTAAGTTTCAGGGTTATCTTTAAGAGCTAGGGTTAGGTTTAAAGGTTAGGATTAGGATTAGGGTTAAGGGTTAGGGTAAGGCTTAGGGGTTAGGGTGCAGGGTTAGGGTTTTTGTGAGGCATAGCGTTGGGGTTAGAAGTAAGGGTTACTGTCAGTGTTAGGGTTGTAGGTAGGGTTACGGTTAGGGTTAGCGGTTTAGAATTAGGGTTAGGGATTAGGTGTCACAGTGATGACTAGGAGATAGGGTTAGAATTATGGGATAGGGGTTGTTCTCAGGAAATGGGTTATGCATTAACGTTAGGATAAGAGGTTAAAGTTAGGCGCACGGTGAGGTTTACGTGTTAAGGGGAGAAATAGGAACAGGGTTGGGTGTTATGTTCAGGGTTAGGGTTATCTGGTAAAGGTATTGTTTATGCTTAGCACACGGGCCCTGTCTGCATTAGGGTTAGGGTTAGGGTTAGGGTAAGTGTTTAGAGTTAGTGTTGGGCTTTAGGCTCGGGGCTTAGGTTCAGGGTCAGAGGTTAGGATTGGTGGTAGGGCTTAGATTTAGCGGTGAGTTTAAGGGCACAGGACCTGGTTAATCTACGGTGAGAGGGGTGTGGTCGGAGTCACCACAAAAGCACAACATCATTCCCTGGGCCTTGGGACAAAACCTACATGCAGGACTCAGGCAGAGCCTCATCTCACACATGGCATGGCTGTATTGTAGGCTTGCTTCACTCTGGGAATGGAAGTAGTGTGAGAATTAGGGTTAGGTTTGGGGTTAGGGGTTTCGAGTTAGGGGTTAGGTTTCGAGTCAGGGTCAGGTGCTAGGGATTAGTGGTTAGGTTTAGAGTTAGTGTTAGGGGTTAGGTGTTAAGTCTGGGTTGGGGGCCAGGGTTAGGTTTAGGGTTGGGGTTAGCGTTAGGGTTAGGGGTTAGGGTTAAGGGATAGGGTTAGGGTTAAGGGTTAGGCTTAGGGTTAGGGTTCAGGGTTAGGGTTAAGGTTTAGGGTTAGAGTCAGGGTTAAGGGTTAGGGTGAGGCTTAACAGTTAGGGTTAGGGTTAGGGGGTTAGGAATAGGGTTAGGGTTAAGGGTTAGGTTTATGGTTCAGGTTTAAGGTTAGGATTAGGGGTTAGGGTTAGTGTTAACTGTAGGTCAGTGTTGGGGTTAGATCTCTAGGCATTAGCGTATAGGTTAGGGTTAGGGTTAAGTAGGGTTATGTTTAATGGTTAGGATTGGGATTAGCGTTAAGGGTTAGGGTTAAGCTTTAGGGGTTATGACTAAGGATCAATGGTTAGGGTTATTTTTAGGCGTAGGGTTAGGGTAAGGGTTTTAGGGTTAGTGTTAGTGTTGTCGGTAGGGTTAAGGTTAGGGTTGGCGTTTCAGAATTAGGGATTAGGTGTTATGGTTACGGCTAGGAGTTAGGGTTAGAATTATGGTATAGGGCTTGTTCTCAGGGTGTCATGCATTATCGTTAAGATAAGGGGTTAAGTTAGGGTTAGGGTGAGGTTTACGTGTTAAGGTGAGCAGTAGGATCAGGGTTAGGTGTTATGTTCTGGGTTAGGGTTATGGGTGTGGGGTAGGGTTTATGCTTAGGGCACGGGCCCTGTATGCACTAGGAGGCGAAGTTAGGGGTCTGTGATGGTCGCTGGGAACCCACTCTATCGTACGCAGTGTATGGGCCTCTGGGTTTCATGCAGGACACTGTGGCAGAGCGGGCTTTCATGCATGGCTTAGTAGGATTGTAGGCTTTCAAAACTCTGAGAAAGCAAGTCTGAGAATTAGATTTAGGGTTAGGATTACGGTACGGTTTAGGGATGAAGATTAGTGATAGGGTGAGGGCTTAGGGTTAGGGGTTAGGGTTAGGGTTAGGGTTGTTGGTAGGGTGAAGGTTAGGGTTGGCATTTTAGAATTAGGGATGAGGTGTTACGGTTATGGCTAGGGGTTAGGATTAGAATTATGGGATAGGGCTTCTTCTCAGGGTGTTATGCATTAAGGTTAAGATAAGGGGATAAGTTAGGGTTACGGGGAGGTTTATGTTTTAAGGTGAGCAATAGGATCAGGGTCAGGTGCTATGTTCAGGGTGAGGGTTACCTGTTAGGGGTAGTGTTTATACTTAGCGTACAGGCCCTGTCTGCACTGGGCGGGGGGCTGGGGTTAGGGGGATGGGATTGTCCCCGGGAACCCACTCTATCATACGCTAGGTATGGGCTCCTGGTTTCATGCAAGAGAGAGCTGCAGAGCCCCCTTTGACTCATGGCATGGGAGGATTTTAGGCTTTCTAAACTCTAAGAAAGCAAGAAGTCCGAGAATTAGATTTGGGGTAGGATTATGATAATGTTTAGGGTTAGGGTTAGTGTTAAGGTGGGGTCTTAGGGTTAGGGGTTAGGGTTAGAGGTTAGTGTTAGGTGTAACAGTTACAGTTAGGTTTATGGTTAAGTTTCAGGGTTAGGGTTAAGGTTTGGGTTTAGCGTTTGGCACAGGGTTAGGCTTCAGTGTTAGCTTTATGGTTAAAGATTAGGATTAGGGTTAGTGTGAGGGTTAATGGTAAGGGTCAAGATTAAGGGTTAGGGTTGGGGTTAGGGTTAGGTTTAGGGTTAGGGCTTAGGGTTAGGGGATAGGATTAGGGTTAAGTGTTGGGCTTATGGTTAGGGTTAAAGTTTAGTGTTAGGGTTAATGTTTAGTGTTATGGTCCAGTTTAAGTGTTAGGGTGAGGATTAACAGTTAGGATTAGGCTTAGGGGTTAGGGATATAGTGAAGGTTCAGTGTTAGGGTTAGGTTTAGGGTTCAGGGTTAGGGTTAGCTTTAGGGGTTATGGTTAGGGTTAGGTGTTAGGTTAGTGTCAGGGTTAGGTCTAGTCGTGAGGGTAAGGTTTAGGGTTAGCTTTTACAGCTAGGGTTAGGTTTAATGGTTAGGATTAGGATTACGGTTAAAGGTTAGGGTAATGCTCAGGGGTTAGGGTGAAGGGTGAAGGGTTAGGGCTTTTGTTAGGCATAGCGTTGGGGTTAGAACTAAGGGTTCCTGTCAGTGTTAGGGTTGTAGGCAGCGTTACGGTTAGGCTTAGCGGTGGAGAATTAGGGTTAGGGATTAGGTGTTACAGTGATGACTAGGAGATAGGGTTAGAATTATGGGATAGGGGATGTTCTCAGGGAATGGGTTATGCATTAACGTTACGTTAAGAGGTTAAAGTTAGGCTCACGGTGAGGTTTACGTGTTAAGGGGAGAAATAGGAACAGGGTTGGGTGTTATGTTCAGGGTTAGGGTTATCTGTTAAAGGTTTTCTTTATGATTAGCGCACGGGCCCTGTCTGCATTAGGCGGGCGGGGGGAGTTTAGGGGGCTGGGATTGTCACCGGGAACCCACTCTATCATACTCTGGGTATGGGCCCGTGGGTTTCATGCAGGACACAGTGGTAGAGCCTCCTTTCACGCATGGCATGGCAGGATTGCAGGCTTTCTAAACTCTAAGAAAGCAAGAAGTCTGAGAATTAGATTTAGGGTTAGGATTATGGTTAGGGTTAAGGATGAAGTTTAGGGTTAGGGTGAGGGCTTAGGGTTAGGGCTTAGGGTTAGGGTTAATTGTTACTCTTAGGTTTAACGGTTACACTTTGGTTTAGGGTTGAGTTTTACGGTTAGGGTTAAGATGAGGGGTTAGGGTTTGGTACAGGGTTAGGGTTAAGTGTTAGGTTTAGGGTTGAAGATTAGGATTAGGGTTAGGATTAAAGGTTAGCGTGAGAGTTAACACTTAGGGTTAAGATTAAGCGTTAGGGGTTAGGGTTAGGTTTAGGGTTCGTTTTAGGGTTAGAGTTATGTGCTATGGTTTGTGTTAGAGGTTAGGGTTAGGTTTACTGGTCACGGTGAGGGTTACGTTTAGGGGTTAGCGTTAGGGTTAGGGTTAGGGTTAAGGGATAGGATTACGGTTAAGTGTTGGCCTTAGGGTTAGGGTTTAGTGTTAGGGTTATCATTAAGGACTAGGGGTAGGGTCAGGGTTAAATGCCTGGGTGCGGGTAATGGTTAGGGTCAGGGTTAAGGTTCACGGATAGGGTTAGTGTTAAGGGTTACGGGTAGGTTTAGGGTTCAGGGTTAGAGTTAGCATTAGGGCTTAAGGTTAGGATTAGGCGGTAGGTTCGATTTAGGGTTAGATCTAGGCGTTCGGGTAAGGGCTAGCGTTAGGGTTAAGAGATAGGGTTAGGTTTAATGCTTAGGATTAGGGTTAGGGTTTGGGGTTAAAGTAAGTGTTAGGGGTTAGGTTTAAGGATGAAAGGTTACTGTTATTTTTAGCTGTCGTGTTAGGGTTACCGAAAAGGGATCCCATTAGCATTAAGGGTCTTCCTTACTGTAGGGTTAAGGGTTAGGCTTAGAGTTAAAGGTTAAGGTTAGGGTCAGTGTTAAGTTTTAGGGTGAGGGTTAACGGTTAGGGTAAAGGTTAAGCGTTAGGGTTAGGGATTAGTGATTAGGGTTTTTGGTTAGTGTTAGGGTTAGCGGTTAGGAGTTATTGTTTTATGAAGGGGTATGGTTAGAATTAGGATTGGGGTTAGAGTTAGGGTGAGGTATAGGGGTTAGGTTTAGGGGTTAGTTTTAGGGTAAAAGGATAGGATTAGGGTTACGGGTTGGGCTTAGGTTTAGGGTTAAAGTTTACTGCTAGGGTTAGGGATAGGGTTCAGGCTTAGCTTTAGGGGTTCTGGTTAGGGTTAGGTGTTAGATTAGTGTCAGGGTTAGGTCTAGTCGTGAGGGTAAGGTTCAGGGTTATCTTTAAGAGCTAGGGTTAGGTTTAAAGGTTAGGATTAGGATTAGGGTTAAGGGTTAGGGTAAGGCTTAGGGGTTAGGGTGCAGGGTTAGGGTTTTTGTTAGGCATAGCGTTGGGGTTAGAAGTAAGGGTTACTGTCAGTGTTAGGGTTGTAGGTAGGGTTACGGTTAGGGTTAGCGGTTTAGAATTAGGGTTAGGGATTAGGTGTCACAGTGATGACTAGGAGATAGGGTTAGAATTATGGGATAGGGGTTGTTCTCAGGAAATGGGTTATGCATTAACGTTAGGATAAGAGGTTAAAGTTAGGCGCACGGTGAGGTTTACGTGTTAAGGGGAGAAATAGGAACAGGGTTGGGTGTTATGTTCAGGGTTAGGGTTATCTGGTAAAGGTATTGTTTATGCTTAGCACACGGGCCCTGTCTGCATTAGGGTTAGGGTTAGGGTTAGGGTAAGTGTTTAGAGTTAGTGTTGGGCTTTAGGCTCGGGGCTTAGGTTCAGGGTCAGAGGTTAGGATTGGTGGTAGGGCTTAGATTTAGCGGTGAGTTTAAGGGCACAGGACCTGGTTAATCTACGGTGAGAGGGGTGTGGTCGGAGTCACCACAAAAGCACAACATCATTCCCTGGGCCTTGGGACAAAACCTACATGCAGGACTCAGGCAGAGCCTCATCTCACACATGGCATGGCTGTATTGTAGGCTTGCTTCACTCTGGGAATGGAAGTAGTGTGAGAATTAGGGTTAGGTTTGGGGTTAGGGGTTTCGAGTTAGGGGTTAGGTTTCGAGTCAGGGTCAGGTGCTAGGGATTAGTGGTTAGGTTTAGAGTTAGTGTTAGGGGTTAGGTGTTAAGTCTGGGTTGGGGGCCAGGGTTAGGTTTAGGGTTGGGGTTAGCGTTAGGGTTAGGGGTTAGGGTTAAGGGATAGGGTTAGGGTTAAGGGTTAGGCTTAGGGTTAGGGTTCAGGGTTAGGGTTAAGGTTTAGGGTTAGAGTCAGGGTTAAGTGTTAGGGTGAGGCTTAACAGTTAGGGTTAGGGTTAGGGGGTTAGGAATAGGGTTAGGGTTAAGGGTTAGGTTTATGGTTCAGGTTTAAGGTTAGGATTAGGGGTTAGGGTTACTGTTAACTGTAGGTCAGTGTTGGGGTTAGATCTCTAGGCATTAGCGTATAGGTTAGGGTTAGGGTTAAGTAGGGTTATGTTTAATGGTTAGGATTGGGATTAGCGTTAAGGGTTAGGGTTAAGCTTTAGGGGTTATGACTAAGGATCAATGGTTAGGGTTATTTTTAGGCGTAGGGTTAGGGTAAGGGTTTTAGGGTTAGTGTTAGTGTTGTCGGTAGGGTTAAGGTTAGGGTTGGCGTTTCAGAATTAGGGATTAGGTGTTATGGTTATGGCTAGGAGTTAGGGTTAGAATTATGGTATAGGGCTTGTTCTCAGGGTGTCATGCATTATCGTTAAGATAAGGGGTTAAGTTAGGGTTAGGGTGAGGTTTACGTGTTAAGGTGAGCAGTAGGATCAGGGTTAGGTGTTATGTTCTGGGTTAGGGTTATGGGTGTGGGGTAGGGTTTATGCTTAGGGCACGGGCCCTGTATGCACTAGGAGGCGAAGTTAGGGGTCTGTGATGGTCGCTGGGAGCCCACTCTATCGTACGCAGTGTACGGGCCTCTGGGTTTCATGCAGGACACTGTGGCAGAGCGGGCTTTCATGTATGGCTTAGTAGGATTGTAGGCTTTCAAAACTCTGAGAAAGCAAGTCTGAGAATTAGATTTAGGGTTAGGATTACGGTACGGTTTAGGGATGAAGATTAGTGATAGGGTGAGGGCTTAGGGTTAGGGGTTAGGGTTAGGGTTAGGGTTGTTGGTAGGGTGAAGGTTAGGGTTGGCATTTTAGAATTAGGGATGAGGTGTTACGGTTATGGCTAGGGGTTAGGATTAGAATTATGGGATAGGGCTTCTTCTCAGGGTGTTATGCATTAAGGTTAAGATAAGGGGATAAGTTAGGGTTACGGGGAGGTTTATGTTTTAAGGTGAGCAATAGGATCAGGGTCAGGTGCTATGTTCAGGGTGAGGGTTATCTGTTAGGGGTAGTGTTTATACTTAGCGTACAGGCCCTGTCTGCACTGGGCGGGGGGCTGGGGTTAGGGGGATGGGATTGTCTCCGGGAACCCACTCTATCATACCCTAGGTATGGGCTCCTGGTTTCATGCAAGGGAGAGCTGCAGAGCCCCCTTTGACTCATGGCATGGGAGGATTTTAGGCTTTCTAAACTCTAAGAAAGCAAGAAGTCCGAGAATTAGATTTGGGGTAGGATTATGATACTGTTTAGGGTTAGGGTTAGTGTTAAGGTGGGGTCTTAGGGTTAGGGGTTAGGGTTAGAGGTTAGTGTTAGGTGTAACAGTTACAGTTAGGTTTATGGTTAAGTTTCAGGGTTAGGGTTAAGGTTTGGGTTTAGCGTTTGGCACAGGGTTAGGCTTCAGTGTTAGTTTTATGGTTAAAGATTAGGATTAGGTTTAGTGTGAGGGTTAATGGTAAGGGTCAAGATTAAGGGTTAGGGTTGGGGTTAGGGTTAGGTTTAGGGTTAGGGCTTAGGGTTAGGGGATAGGATTAGGGTTAAGTGTTGGGCTTATGGTTAGGGTTAAAGTTTAGTGTTAGGGTTAATGTTTAGTGTTATGGTCCAGTTTAAGTGTTAGGGTGAGGATTAACAGTTAGGATTAGGCTTAGGGGTTAGGGATATAGTGAAGGTTCAGTGTTAGGGTTAGGTTTAGGGTTCAGGGTTAGGGTTAGCTTTAGGGGTTATGGTTAGGGTTAGGTGTTAGGTTAGTGTCAGGGTAAGGTCTAGTCGTGAGGGTAAGGTTTAGGGTTAGCTTTAAGAGCTAGGGTTAGGTTTAATGGTTAGGATTAGGATTACGGTTAAAGCTTAGGGTAATGCTTAGTGGTTAGGGTGAAGGGTGAAGGGTTAGGGCTTTTGTTAGGCATAGCGTTGGGGTTAGAACTAAGGTTTCCTGTCAGTGTTAGGTTTGTAGGCACCGTTACGGTTAGGCTTAGCGGTGGAGAATTAGGGTTAGGGATTAGGTGTTAAAGTTATGACTAGGAGATAGGGTTAGAATTATGGGATAGGGGATGTTCTCAGGGAATGGGTTATGCATTAACGTTACGTTAAGAGGTTAAAGTTAGGCTCACGGTGAGGTTTACGTGTTAAGGGGAGAAATAGGAACAGGGTTAGGTGCCATGTTCAGGGTTAGGGTTATCTGTTAAAGGTATCATTTATGCTTAGCGCACGGGCCCTGTCGGCATTAGGCTGGGGGGAGGTTAGGGGGCTGGGATTGTCACCGGGAACCCACTGTATCGGACTCTGGGTATGGGCCCGTGGGTTTCATGCAGGACACAGTGGTAGAGCCTCCTTTCACACATGGCATGGGAGGATTGCAGGCTTTCTAAACTCTAAGAAAGCAAGAAGTCTGAGAATTAGATTTAGGGTTAGGATTATGGTTAGGGTTCAGGATGAAGTGTAGTGTTATGGTGAGGGGATAGGGTTACAGATTAGGGTTACGGTTTAAGGTTACTGTTAGGTTTAACGGTTACAGTTCGTTTTGGGGTTGATGTTTGCGGATAGGGTTAAGATGAGGGGTTAGGTTTTGGTACAGGGTTAGGGTTGTGTTAGGTTTAGGTTTGAAGATTAGGATTAGAGTTAGGATTAAAGGTTAGCATGAGAGTTAACGGTTAAGATTAAGGTTAAGGGTTAGGGTTAGGGTTTAGGTTTAGGGTTAAGGGTTAGGGTTAGTTTTAGGGTTAGAGTTATGAGTTAGGGTTTGTGTTAGAGCTTAGGGTTAGGTTTACTGTCCATGGTTAGGGTTACGTTTAGGGGTTAGCATTAGGGTTAGGGATTAGGTTTAGGGTAAGGGTTTAGAGTTAGTGTTGGGCTTTAGGCTCGGGGCTTAGGTTCAGGGTCAGGGGTAGGGTTGGTGCTAGGGCTTAGATTTAGCGGTCAGTTTAAGGGCACAGGACCTGGTTAATCTACGGTGAGAGGGGTGTGGTCGGAGTCACCACAAAAGCACAACATCATTCCCTGGGCCTTGGGACAAAACCTACATGCAGGACTCAGGCAGAGCCTCATCTCACACATGGCATGGCTGTATTGTAGGCTTGCTTCACTCTGGGAATGGAAGTAGTGTGAGAATTAGGGTTAGGTTTGGGGTTAGGGGTTTCGAGTTAGGGGTTAGGTTTCGAGTCAGGGTCAGGTGCTAGGGATTAGTGGTTAGGTTTAGAGTTAGTGTTAGGGGTTAGGTGTTAAGTCTGGGTTGGGGGCCAGGGTTAGGTTTAGGGTTGGGGTTAGCGTTAGGGTTAGGGGTTAGGGTTAAGGGATAGGGTTAGGGTTAAGGGTTAGGCTTAGGGTTGGGGTTCAGGGTTAGGGTTAAGGTTTAGGGTTAGAGTCAGGGTTAAGTGTTAGGGTGAGGCTTAACAGTTAGGGTTAGGGTTAGGGGGTTAGGAATAGGGTTAGGGTTAAGGGTTAGGTTTATGGTTCAGGTTTAAGGTTAGGATTAGGGGTTAGGGTTAGTGTTAACTGTAGGTCAGTGTTGGGGTTAGATCTCTAGGCATTAGCGTATAGGTTAGGGTTAGGGTTAAGTAGGGTTATGTTTAATGGTTAGGATTGGGATTAGCGTTAAGGGTTAGGGTTAAGCTTTAGGGGTTATGACTAAGGATCAATGGTTAGGGTTATTTTTAGGCGTAGGGTTAGGGTAAGGGTTTTAGGGTTAGTGTTAGTGTTGTCGGTAGGGTTAAGGTTAGGGTTGGCGTTTCAGAATTAGGGATTAGGTGTTATGGTTATGGCTAGGAGTTAGGGTTAGAATTATGGTATAGGGCTTGTTCTCAGGGTGTCATGCATTATCGTTAAGATAAGGGGTTAAGTTAGGGTTAGGGTGAGGTTTACGTGTTAAGGTGAGCAGTAGGATCAGGGTTAGGTGTTATGATCTGGGTTAGGGTTATGGGTGTGGGGTAGGGTTTATGCTTAGGGCACGGGCCCTGTATGCACTAGGAGGCGAAGTTAGGGGTCTGTGATGGTCGCTGGGAGCCCACTCTATCGTACGCAGTGTACGGGCCTCTGGGTTTCATGCAGGACACTGTGGCAGAGCGGGCTTTCATGCATGGCTTAGTAGGATTGTAGGCTTTCAAAACTCTGAGAAAGCAAGTCTGAGAATTAGATTTAGGGTTAGGATTACGGTACGGTTTAGGGATGAAGATTAGTGATAGGGTGAGGGCTTAGGGTTAGGGGTTAGGGTTAGGGTTAGGGTTGTTGGTAGGGTGAAGGTTAGGGTTGGCATTTTAGAATTAGGGATGAGGTGTTACGGTTATGGCTAGGGGTTAGGATTAGAATTATGGGATAGGGCTTCTTCTCAGGGTGTTATGCATTAAGGTTAAGATAAGGGGATAAGTTAGGGTTACGGGGAGGTTTATGTTTTAAGGTGAGCAATAGGATCAGGGTCAGGTGCTATGTTCAGGGTGAGGGTTATCTGTTAGGGGTAGTGTTTATACTTAGCGTACAGGCCCTGTCTGCACTGGCTGGGGGGCTGGGGTTAGGGGGATGGGATTGTCCCCGGGAACCCACTCTATCATACCCTAGGTATGGGCTCCTGGTTTCATGCAAGGGAGAGCTGCAGAGCCCCCTTTGACTCATGGCATGGGAGGATTTTAGGCTTTCTAAACTCTAAGAAAGCAAGAAGTCCGAGAATTAGATTTGGGGTAGGATTATGATACTGTTTAGGGTTAGGGTTAGTGTTAAGGTGGGGTCTTAGGGTTAGGGGTTAGGGTTAGAGGTTAGTGTTAGGTGTAACAGTTACAGTTAGGTTTATGGTTAAGTTTCAGGGTTAGGGTTAAGGTTTGGGTTTAGCGTTTGGCACAGGGTTAGGCTTCAGTGTTAGCTTTATGGTTAAAGATTAGGATTAGGATTAGTGTGAGGGTTAATGGTAAGGGTCAAGATTAAGGGTTAGGGTTGGGGTTAGGGTTAGGTTTAGGGTTAGGGCTTAGGGTTAGGGGATAGGATTAGGGTTAAGTGTTGGGCTTATGGTTAGGGTTAAAGTTTAGTGTTAGGGTTAATGTTTAGTGTTATGGTCCAGTTTAAGTGTTAGGGTGAGGATTAACAGTTAGGATTAGGCTTAGGTGTTAGGGATATAGTGAAGGTTCAGTGTTAGGGTTAGGTTTAGGGTTCAGGGTTAGGGTTAGCTTTAGGGGTTATGGTTAGGGTTAGGTGTTAGGTTAGTGTCAGGGTAAGGTCTAGTCGTGAGGGTAAGGTTTAGGGTTAGCTTTAAGAGCTAGGGTTAGGTTTAATGGTTAGGATTAGGATTACGGTTAAAGCTTAGGGTAATGCTTAGTGGTTAGGGTGAAGGGTGAAGGGTTAGGGCTTTTGTTAGGCATAGCGTTGGGGTTAGAACTAAGGTTTCCTGTCAGTGTTAGGTTTGTAGGCACCGTTACGGTTAGGCTTAGCGGTGGAGAATTAGGGTTAGGGATTAGGTGTTAAAGTTATGACTAGGAGATAGGGTTAGAATTATGGGATAGGGGATGTTCTCAGGGAATGGGTTATGCATTAACGTTACGTTAAGAGGTTAAAGTTAGGCTCACGGTGAGGTTTACGTGTTAAGGGGAGAAATAGGAACAGGGTTAGGTGCCATGTTCAGGGTTAGGGTTATCTGTTAAAGGTATCATTTATGCTTAGCGCACGGGCCTTGTCGGCATTAGGCTGGGGGGAGGTTAGGGGGCTGGGATTGTCACCGGGAACCCACTGTATCGGACTCTGGGTATGGGCCCGTGGGTTTCATGCAGGACACAGTGGTAGAGCCTCCTTTCACACATGGCATGGGAGGATTGCAGGCTTTCTAAACTCTAAGAAAGCAAGAAGTCTGAGAATTAGATTTAGGGTTAGGATTATGGTTAGGGTTCAGGATGAAGTGTAGTGTTATGGTGAGGGGATAGGGTTACAGATTAGGGTTACGGTTTAAGGTTACTGTTAGGTTTAACGGTTACAGTTCGTTTTGGGGTTGATGTTTGCGGATAGGGTTAAGATGAGGGGTTAGGTTTTGGTACAGGGTTAGGGTTGTGTTAGGTTTAGGTTTGAAGATTAGGATTAGAGTTAGGATTAAAGGTTAGCATGAGAGTTAACGGTTAAGATTAAGGTTAAGGGTTAGGGTTAG
Source organism: Eulemur rufifrons (assembly GCF_041146395.1). Lineage (NCBI taxonomy): Eukaryota > Metazoa > Chordata > Mammalia > Primates > Lemuridae > Eulemur > Eulemur rufifrons. The sequence goes on along the minus strand of NW_027182826.1, from coordinate 932,488 downwards.
GGTTTAGGTTTAGGGTTAAGGGTTAGGGTTAGTTTTAGGGTTAGAGTTATGAGTTAGGGTTTGTGTTAGAGGTTAGGGTTAGGTTTACTGTCCACGGTTAGGGTTACGTTTAGGGGTTAGCATTAGGGTTAGGGATTAGGTTTAGGGTAAGGGTTTAGAGTTAGTGTTGGGCTTTAGGCTCGGGGCTTAGGTTCAGGGTCAGGGGTTAGGGTTGGTGCTAGGGCTTAGATTTAGCGGTCAGTTTAAGGGCACAGGACCTGGTTAATCTACGGTGAGAGGGGTGTGGTCGGAGTCACCACAAAAGCACAACATCATTCCCTGGGCCTTGGGACAAAACCTACATGCAGGACTCAGGCAGAGCCTCATCTCACACATGGCATGGCTGTATTGTAGGCTTGCTTCACTCTGGGAATGGAAGTAGTGTGAGAATTAGGGTTAGGTTTGGGGTTAGGGGTTTCGAGTTAGGGGTTAGGTTTCGAGTCAGGGTCAGGTGCTAGGGATTAGTGGTTAGGTTTAGAGTTAGTGTTAGGGGTTAGGTGTTAAGTCTGGGTTGGGGGCCAGGGTTAGGTTTAGGGTTGGGGTTAGCGTTAGGGTTAGGGGTTAGGGTTAAGGGATAGGGTTAGGGTTAAGGGTTAGGCTTAGGGTTAGGGTTCAGGGTTAGGGTTAAGGTTTAGGGTTAGAGTCAGGGTTAAGGGTTAGGGTGAGGCTTAACAGTTAGGGTTAGGGTTAGGGGGTTAGGAATAGTGTTAGGGTTAAGGGTTAGGTTTATGGTTCAGGTTTAAGGTTAGGATTAGGGGTTAGGGTTAGTGTTAACTGTAGGTCAGTGTTGGGGTTAGATCTCTAGGCATTAGCGTATAGGTTAGGGTTAGGGTTAAGTAGGGTTATGTTTAATGGTTAGGATTGGGATTAGCGTTAAGGGTTAGGGTTAAGCTTTAGGGGTTATGACTAAGGATCAATGGTTAGGGTTATTTTTAGGCGTAGGGTTAGGGTAAGGGTTTTAGGGTTAGTGTTAGTGTTGTTGGTAGGGTTAAGGTTAGGGTTGGCGTTTCAGAATTAGGGATTAGGTGTTATGGTTACGGCTAGGAGTTAGGGTTAGAATTACGGTATAGGGCTTGTTCTCAGGGTGTCATGCATTATCGTTAAGATAAGGGGTTAAGTTAGGGTTAGGGTGAGGTTTACGTGTTAAGGTGAGCAGTAGGATCAGGGTTAGGTGTTATGTTCTGGGTTAGGGTTATGGGTGTGGGGTAGGGTTTATGCTTAGGGCACGGGCCCTGTATGCACTAGGAGGCGAAGTTAGGGGTCTGTGATGGTCGCTGGGAGCCCACTCTATCGTACGCAGTGTATGGGCCTCTGGGTTTCATGCAGGACACTGTGGCAGAGCGGGCTTTCATGCATGGCTTAGTAGGATTGTAGGCTTTCAAAACTCTGAGAAAGCAAGTCTGAGAATTAGATTTAGGGTTAGGATTACGGTACGGTTTAGGGATGAAGATTAGCGATAGGGTGAGGGCTTAGGGTTAGGGGTTAGGGTTAGGGTTAGGGTTGTTGGTAGGGTGAAGGTTAGGGTTGGCATTTTAGAATTAGGGATGAGGTGTTACGGTTATGGCTAGGGGTTAGGATTAGAATTATGGGATAGGGCTTCTTCTCAGGGTGTTATGCATTAAGGTTAAGATAAGGGGATAAGTTAGGGTTACGGGGAGGTTTATGTTTTAAGGTGAGCAATAGGATCAGGGTCAGGTGCTATGTTCAGGGTGAGGGTTATCTGTTAGGGGTAGTGTTTATACTTAGCGTACAGGCCCTGTCTGCACTGGGCGGGGGGCTGGGGTTAGGGGGATGGGATTGTCCCCGGGAACCCACTCTATCATACCCTAGGTATGGGCTCCTGGTTTCATGCAAGAGAGAGCTGCAGAGCCCCCTTTGACTCATGGCATGGGAGGATTTTAGGCTTTCTAAACTCTAAGAAAGCAAGAAGTCCGAGAATTAGATTTAGGGATAGGATTATGATAATGTTTAGGGTTAGGGTTAGTGTTAAGGTGGGGTCTTAGGGTTAGGGGTTAGGGTTAGAGGTTAGTGTTAGGTGTAACAGTTACAGTTAGGTTTATGGTTAAGTTTCAGGGTTAGGGTTAAGGTTTGGGTTTAGCGTTTGGCACAGGGTTAGGCTTCAGTGTTAGCTTTATGGTTAAAGATTAGGATTAGGGTTGGTGTGACGGTTAATGGTAAGGGTCAAGATTAAGGGTTAGGGTTGGGGTTAGGGTTAGGTTTAGGGTTAGGGCTTAGGGTTAGGGGATAGGATTAGGGTTAAGTGTTGGGCTTATGGTTAGGGTTAAAGTTTAGTGTTAGGGTTAATGTTTAGTGTTATGGTCCAGTTTAAGTGTTAAGGTGAGGATTAACAGTTAGGATTAGGCTTAGGGGTTAGGGATATAGTGAAGGTTCAGTGTTAGGGTTAGGTTTAGGGTTCAGGGTTAGGGTTAGCTTTAGGGGTTATGGTTAGGGTTAGGTGTTAGGTTAGTGTCAGGGTAAGGTCTAGTCGTGAGGGTAAGGTTTAGGGTTAGCTTTAAGAGCTAGGGTTAGGTTTAATGGTTAGGATTAGGATTACGGTTAAAGGTTAGGGTAATGCTTAGGGGTTAGGGTGAAGGGTGAAGGGTTAGGGCTTTTGTTAGGCATAGCGTTGGGGTTAGAACTAAGGGTTCCTGTCAGTGTTAGGGTTGTAGGCAGCGTTACGGTTAGGCTTAGCGGTGGAGAATTAGGGTTAGGGATTAGGTGTTACAGTGATGACTAGGAGATAGGGTTAGAATTATGGGATAGGGGATGTTCTCAGGGAATGGGTTATGCATTAACGTTACGTTAAGAGGTTAAAGTTAGGCTCACGGTGAGGTTTACGTGTTAAGGGGAGAAATAGGAACAGGGTTAGGTGCCATGTTCAGGGTTAGGGTTATCTGTTAAAGGTATCATTTATGCTTAGCGCACGGGCCCTGTCGGCATTAGGCTGGGGGGAGGTTAGGGGGCTGGGATTGTCACCGGGAACCCACTGTATCGGACTCTGGGTATGGGCCCGTGGATTTCATGCAGGACACAGTGGTAGAGCCTCCTTTGACACATGGCACGGGAGGATTGCAGGCTTTCTAAACTCTAAGAAAGCAAGAAGTCTGAGAATTAGATTTAGGGTTAGGATTATGGTTAGGGTTCAGGATGAAGTGTAGTGTTATGGTGAGGGGATAGGGTTACAGATTAGGGTTACGGTTTAAGGTTACTGTTAGGTTTAACGGTTACAGTTCGTTTTGGGATTGAAGTTTGCAGATAGGGTTAAGATGAGGGGTCAGGGTTTGGTACAGGGTTAGGGTTGTGTTCGGTTTAGGGTTGAAGATTAGGATTAGGGTTAGGATTAAAGGTTAGCATGAGAGTTAACGGTTAAGATTAAGGTTAAGGTTTAGGGTTAGGGTTTAGGTTTAGGGTTAAGGGTTAGGGTTAGTTTTAGGGTTAGAGTTATGTGTTAGGGTTTGTGTTAGAGGTTAGGGTTAGGTTTACTGTCCACGGTTAGGGTTACCTTTAGGGGTTAGCATTAGGGTTAGGGATTAGGTTTAGGGTAAGGGTTTAGAGTTAGTGTTGGGCTTTAGGCTCGGGGCTTAGGTTCAGGGTCAGGGGTTAGGGTTGGTGCTAGGGCTTAGATTTAGCGGTCAGTTTAAGGGCACAGGACCTGGTTAATCTACGGTGAGAGGGGTGTGATCGGAGTCACCACAAAAGCACAACATCATTCCCTGGGCCTTGGGACAAAACCTACATGCAGGACTCAGGCAGAGCCTCATCTCACACATGGCATGGCTGTATTGTAGGCTTGCTTCACTCTGGGAATGGAAGTAGTGTGAGAATTAGGGTTAGGTTTGGGGTTAGGGGTTTCGAGTTAGGGGTTAGGTTTCGAGTCAGGGTCAGGTGCTAGGGATTAGTGGTTAGGTTTAGAGTTAGTGTTAGGGGTTAGGTGTTAAGTCTGGGTTGGGGGCCAGGGTTAGGTTTAGGGTTGGGGTTAGCGTTAGGGTTAGGGGTTAGGGTTAAGGGATAGGGTTAGGGTTAAGGGTTAGGCTTAGGGTTAGGGTTCAGGGTTAGGGTTAAGGTTTAGGGTTAGAGTCAGGGTTAAGGGTTAGGGTGAGGCTTAACAGTTAGTGTTAGGGTTAGGGGGTTAGGAATAGGGTTAGGGTTAAGGGTTAGGTTTATGGTTCAGGTTTAAGGTTAGGATTAGGGGTTAGGGTTAGTGTTAACTGTAGGTCAGTGTTGGGGTTAGATCTCTAGGCATTAGCGTATAGGTTAGGGTTAGGGTTAAGTAGGGTTATGTTTAATGGTTAGGATTGGGATTAGCGTTAAGGGTTAGGGTTAAGCTTTAGGGGTTATGACTAAGGATCAATGGTTAGGGTTATTTTTAGGCGTAGGGTTAGGGTAAGGGTTTTAGGGTTAGTGTTAGTGTTGTCGGTAGGGTTAAGGTTAGGGTTGGCGTTTCAGAATTAGGGATTAGGTGTTATGGTTATGGCTAGGAGTTAGGGTTAGAATTACGGTATAGGGCTTGTTCTCAGGGTGTCATGCATTATCGTTAAGATAAGGGGTTAAGTTAGGGTTAGGGTGAGGTTTACGTGTTAAGGTGAGCAGTAGGATCAGGGTTAGGTGTTATGTTCTGGGTTAGGGTTATGGGTGTGGGGTAGGGTTTATGCTTAGGGCACGGGCCCTGTATGCACTAGGAGGCGAAGTTAGGGGTCTGTGATGGTCGCTGGGAGCCCACTCTATCGTACGCAGTGTATGGGCCTCTGGGTTTCATGCAGGACACTGTGGCAGAGCGGGCTTTCATGCATGGCTTAGTAGGATTGTAGGCTTTCAAAACTCTGAGAAAGCAAGTCTGAGAATTAGATTTAGGGTTAGGATTACGGTACGGTTTAGGGATGAAGATTAGCGATAGGGTGAGGGCTTAGGGTTAGGGGTTAGGGTTAGGGTTAGGGTTGTTGGTAGGGTGAAGGTTAGGGTTGGCATTTTAGAATTAGGGATGAGGTGTTACGGTTATGGCTAGGGGTTAGGATTAGAATTATGGGATAGGGCTTCTTCTCAGGGTGTTATGCATTAAGGTTAAGATAAGGGGATAAGTTAGGGTTACGGGGAGGTTTATGTTTTAAGGTGAGCAATAGGATCAGGGTCAGGTGCTATGTTCAGGGTGAGGGTTATCTGTTAGGGGTAGTGTTTATACTTAGCGTACAGGCCCTGTCTGCACTGGGCGGGGGACTGGGGTTAGGGGGATGGGATTGTCCCCGGGAACCCACTCTATCATACGCTAGGTATGGGCTCCTGGTTTCATGCAAGAGAGAGCTGCAGAGCCCCCTTTTACTAATGGCATGGGAGGATTTTAGGATTTCTAAACTCTAAGAAAGCAAGAAGTCCGAGAATTAGATTTAGGGGTAGGATTATGATAATGTTTAGGGTTAGGGTTAGTGTTAAGGTGGGGTCTTAGGGTTAGGGGTTAGGGTTAGAGGTTAGTGTTAGGTGTAACAGTTACAGTTAGGTTTATGGTTAAGTTTCAGGGTTAGGGTTAAGGTTTGGGTTTAGCGTTTGGCACAGGGTTAGGCTTCAGTGTTAGCTGTATGGTTAAAGATTAGGATTAGGGTTGGTGTGAGGGTTAATGGTAAGGGTCAAGATTAAGGGTTAGGGTTGGGGTTAGGGTTAGGTTTAGGGTTAGGGCTTAGGGTTAGGGGATAGGATTAGGGTTAAGTGTTGGGCTTATGGTTAGGGTTAAAGTTTAGTGTTAGGGTTAATGTTTAGTGTTATGGTCCAGTTTAAGTGTTAGGGTGAGGGTTAACAGTTAGGATTAGGCTTAGGGGTTAGGGATATAGTGAAGGTTCAGTGTTAGGGTTAGGTTTAGGGTTCAGGGTTAGGGTTAGCTTTAGGGGTTATGGTTAGGGTTAGGTGTTAGGTTAGTGTCAGGGTAAGGTCTAGTCGTGAGGGTAAGGTTTAGGGTTAGCTTTAAGAGCTAGGGTTAGGTTTAATGGTTAGGATTAGGATTACGGTTAAAGGTTAGGGTAATGCTTAGGGGTTAGGGTGAAGGGTGAAGGGTTAGGGCTTTTGTTAGGCATAGCGTTGGGGTTAGAACTAAGGGTTCCTGTCAGTGTTAGGGTTGTAGGCAGCGTTACGGTTAGGCTTAGCGGTGGAGAATTAGGGTTAGGGATTAGGTGTTACAGTGATGACTAGGAGATAGGGTTAGAATTATGGGATAGGGGATGTTCTCAGGGAATGGGTTATGCATTAACGTTACGTTAAGAGGTTAAAGTTAGGCTCACGGTGAGGTTTACGTGTTAAGGGGAGAAATAGGAACAGGGTTAGGTGCCATGTTCAGGGTTAGGGTTATCTGTTAAAGGTATCATTTATGCTTAGCGCACGGGCCCTGTCGGCATTAGGCTGGGGGGAGGTTAGGGGGCTGGGATTGTCACCGGGAACCCACTGTATCGGACTCTGGGTATGGGCCCGTGGATTTCATGCAGGACACAGTGGTAGAGCCTCCTTTCACACATGGCACGGGAGGATTGCAGGCTTTGTAAACTCTAAGAAAGCAAGAAGTCTGAGAATTACATTTAGGGTTAGGATTATGGTTAGTGTTCAGGATGAAGTGTAGTGTTATGGTGAGGGGATAGGGTTACAGATTAGGGTTACGGTTTAAGGTTACTGTTAGGTTTAACGGTTACAGTTCGTTTTGGGGTTGAAGTTTGCAGATAGGGTTAAGATGAGGGGTCAGGGTTTGCTACAGGGTTAGGGTTGTGTTCGGTTTAGGGTTGAAGATTAGGATTAGGGTTAGGATTAAAGGTTAGCATGAGAGTTAACGGTTAAGATTAAGGTTAAGGGTTAGGGTTAGGGTTTAGGTTTAGGGTTAAGGGTTAGGGTTAGTTTTAGGGTTAGAGTTATGTGTTAGGGTTTGTGTTAGAGGTTAGGGTTAGGTTTACTGTTCGTGGTTAGAGTTGCGTTTAGGGGTTAGCATTAGGGTTAGGGATTAGGTTTAGGGTAAGTGTTTAGAGTTAGTGTTGGGCTTTAGGCTCGGGGCTTAGGTTCAGGGTCAGAGGTTAGGGTTGGTGGTAGGGCTTAGATTTAGCGGTGAGTTTAAGGGCACAGTACCTGGTTAATCTACGGTGAGAGGGGTGTGATCGGAGTCACCACAAAAGCACAACATCATTCCCTGGGCCTTGGGACAAAACCTACATGCAGGACTCAGGCAGAGCCTCATCTCACACATGGCATGGCTGTATTGTAGGCTTGCTTCACTCTGGGAATGGAAGTAGTGTGAGAATTAGGGTTAGGTTTGGGGTTAGGGGTTTCGAGTTAGGGGTTAGGTTTCGAGTCAGGGTCAGGTGCTAGGGATTAGTGGTTAGGTTTAGAGTTAGTGTTAGGGGTTAGGTGTTAAGTCTGGGTTGGGGGCCAGGGTTAGGTTTAGGGTTGGGGTTAGCGTTAGGGTTAGGGGTTAGGGTTAAGGGATAGGGTTAGGGTTAAGGGTTAGGCTTAGGGTTAGGGTTCAGGGTTAGGGTTAAGGTTTAGGGTTAGAGTCAGGGTTAAGGGTTAGGGTGAGGCTTAACAGTTAGGGTTAGGGTTAGGGGGTTAGGGTTAAGGGTTAGGTTTATGGTTCAGGTTTAAGGTTAGGATTAGGGGTTAGGGTTAGTGTTAACTGTAGGTCAGTGTTGGGGTTAGATCTCTAGGCATTAGCGTATAGGTTAGGGTTAGGGTTAAGTAGGGTTATGTTTAATGGTTAGGATTGGGATTAGCGTTAAGGGTTAGGGTTAAGCTTTAGGGGTTATGACTAAGGATCAATGGTTAGGGTTATTTTTAGGCGTAGGGTTAGGGTAAGGGTTTTAGGGTTAGTGTTAGTGTTGTTGGTAGGGTTAAGGTTAGGGCTGGCGTTTCAGAATTAGGGATTAGGTGTTATGGTTACGGCTAGGAGTTAGGGTTAGAATTACGGTATAGGGCTTGTTCTCAGGGTGTCATGCATTATCGTTAAGATAAGGGGTTAAGTTAGGGTTAGGGTGAGGTTTACGTGTTAAGGTGAGCAGTAGGATCAGGGTTAGGTGTTATGTTCTGGGTTAGGGTTATGGGTGTGGGGTAGGGTTTATGCTTAGGGCACGGGCCCTGTATGCACTAGGAGGCGAAGTTAGGGGTCTGTGATGGTCGCTGGGAGCCCACTCTATCGTACGCAGTGTATGGGCCTCTGGGTTTCATGCAGGACACTGTGGCAGAGCGGGCTTTCATGCATGGCTTAGTAGGATTGTAGGCTTTCAAAACTCTGAGAAAGCAAGTCTGAGAATTAGATTTAGGGTTAGGATTACGGTACGGTTTAGGGATGAAGATTAGCGATAGGGTGAGGGCTTAGGGTTAGGGGTTAGGGTTAGGGTTAGGGTTGTTGGTAGGGTGAAGGTTAGGGTTGGCATTTTAGAATTAGGGATGAGGTGTTACGGTTATGGCTAGGGGTTAGGATTAGAATTATGGGATAGGGCTTCTTCTCAGGGTGTTATGCATTAAGGTTAAGATAAGGGGATAAGTTAGGGTTACGGGGAGGTTTATGTTTTAAGGTGAGCAATAGGATCAGGGTCAGGTGCTATGTTCAGGGTGAGGGTTATCTGTTAGGGGTAGTGTTTATACTTAGCGTACAGGCCCTGTCTGCACTGGGCGGGGGCCTGGGGTTAGGGGGATGGGATTGTCCCCGGGAACCCACTCTATCATACCCTAGGTATGGGCTCCTGGTTTCATGCAAGAGAGAGCTGCAGAGCCCCCTTTGACTCATGGCATGGGAGGATTTTAGGCTTTCTAAACTCTAAGAAAGCAAGAAGTCCGAGAATTAGATTTAGGGGTAGGATTATGATAATGTTTAGGGTTAGGGTTAGTGTTAAGGTGGGGTCTTAGGGTTAGGGGTTAGGGTTAGAGGTTAGTGTTAGGTGTAACAGTTACAGTTAGGTTTATGGTTAAGTTTCAGGGTTAGGGTTAAGGTTTGGGTTTAGCGTTTGGCACAGGGTTAGGCTTCAGTGTTAGCTTTATGGTTAAAGATTAGGATTAGGGTTAGTGTGAGGGTTAATGGTAAGGGTCAAGATTAAGGGTTAGAATGATCACAAACAGAAACCCTCACTCTTACTCAAAGTCATGGAAGCTAAATAACCTTCTCCTGAATAATTATTCTATAAAAGAAGAAATCAAGATGGAAATCAAAAATTTCTTTGAATTAAATGACAATGGAGATACAACTTATCAAAATCTATGGGATGCAGCTAAAGCAGTCCTGAGAGGAAAATTCATATCCATAAATGCCTATATCAAAAAGACAGAAAACATGCAAATAGACAACCTAACGAATAGACTCAAAGAACTGGAGAAAGAAGAACAGAACGATCCCAAACCCAGCAGAAGGCGAGAAATTACTAAGATCAAATCAGAACTAAATGAAAAGGACAACAAAGAAACTATAAGGGAAATTAATAAAACAAAAAGTTGGTTCTTTGAAAAGATAAACAAAATAGACACACCTCTGGCTAGACTAACCAAGAGCACAAAAGTAAAATCTCTAATAACCTCCATTAGGAACATGAAAGGAGAAATCACAACCGACGCTACAGAGATACAAGATATCATCTATGAATTCTACAAAAATCTTTATGCACACAAACTGGAGAACGTGGAGGAAATGGACAAATTTTTAGAAACACATAGTCTTCCCAGGCTCAACCAGGAAGAAATAGAGTACCTGAACAGACCAATATCAAGAACTGAAATCGAAACAGCAATAAAAAAACTTCCCAAAAAGAAAAGCCCTGGTCCAGATGGGTTCACACCTGAATTTTACCATACATACAAAGAAGAACTGGTGCCCATCCTACATAAACTATTCTCCAATATTGAGAAGGATGGAGTTCTCCCTAACACGTTCTACCAAGCCAATATAACATTAATACCAAAACCTGGAAAGGACACAACAAAAATAGAGAACTACAGACCAATTTCCCTCATGAATATAGATGCAAAAATTTTCAATAAAATACTAGCAAATCGAATCCAAGCACTTATCAAAAAAGTAATCCACCACGACCAAGTGGGCTTCATCCCCGAGATGCAGGGGTGGTTCAACATACGTAAATCTATAAATGTAATTCACCACATAAATAGAAGCAAAAACAAAAACCATATGATACTCTCATTAGATGCAGAAAAAGCATTTGACAAAATTCAACACCCTTTTATGATAAAAATGCTTAACAAAATAGGCATTGATGGAACCTACCTAAAAATGATACAAGCCATATATGACAAACCCACAGCCAACATCATACTGAATGGGGAAAAACTGAAAGCACTCCCACTTAGAACTGGAACCAGACAGGGCTGCCCATTGTCTCCATTACTTTTCAACATAGTATTGGAAGTCCTTGCAAGAGCTATCAGGCAAGAGAGCAGAATCAAGGGAGTCCAAATAGGGAAGGAAGAGATCAAACTCTCACTTTTTGCTGATGATATGATGTTATATCTGGAAAACCCCCAGGATTCAACCAAGAGACTCCTGGAATTGATTAACGAATACAGCAAAGTCTCAGGCTACAAAATTAATATACACAAATCAGAGGCATTTATATATGCCAATAACAGTCAATCGGAAAACCAAATTAAAGACTCAATACCCTTCAAAATAGCAACAAAGAAAATAAAATATCTAGGTATATATCTAACTAAAGAGGTAAAGGACCTCTATAAGGAAAACTATGAAACACTGAGAAAGGAAATAGCAGAACTTGCAAATAGATGGAAAAATATACCATGCTCGTGGATCGGAAGAATCAACATTGTTAAAATGTCTATACTACCCAAAGTGATCTACAGATTCAATGCAATCCCTATTAAATTACCAACATCATTCTTTACAGACATAGAGAAAATAATTATACACTTTGTATGGAATCAAAGAAGACCCCGTATAGCAAAAGCAATTTTAAGCAACAAAAACAAAATGGGAGGTATTAATTTGCCAGACCTCAAACTATACTACAAGGCCGTGGTTCTTAAAACAGCCTGGTATTGGCACAAGTGCAGGGACACAGACCAGTGGAACACAACAGAAAATCCAAATATAGAACCATCCTCATATAGTCACCTAATTTTCGACAAAGCGGGAAAGAATATACTCTGGGGACAAGAATCCCTATTCAACAAATGGTGCTGGGAGAATTGGTTAGCCACTTGTAGAAGACTGAAACAGGACCCACAGCTTTCACCTCTCACAAAAATCAAATCACGGTGGATAACAGACTTAAACCTTAGGCGTGATACAATCAGAATTCTAGAAGAAAATGTAGGAAAGACTCTTACAGACATTGGCCTAGGCAAAGAATTTATGAAGAAGACCCCCAAGGCAATCACAGCAGCAACAAAAATAAATGAATGGGACATGATTAAATTAAAAAGCTTCTGCACAGCCAAAGAAACAGTCCAGAGAATAAACAGACCACCTACAGAATGGGAAAAAATTTTTGCATACTACACATCAGATAAAGGACTGATAACAAGAATCTATTTAGAACTCAGGAAAATCAGCAAGAAAAAATCAAGCAACCCTATCAAAAAGTGGGCAAAGGACATGAATAGAAATTTTTCAAAAGAAGATATAAAAATGGCTAACAAACATATGAAAAAGTGTTCAACATCTCTAATCATCAGGGAAATGCAAATCAAAACCACAATGAGATATCACTTAACCCCAGTGAGAATGGCCTTTATCAAAAAAACCCAAAACAACACATGTTGGCGTGGGTGTGGAGAGACAGGAACACTAATACACTGCTGGTGGGACTGCAAACTAGTGCAACCTCTGTGGAAAGCATTATGGAGGTATCTTAAACAGATTCAAGTAGACCTGCCATTTGACCCAGCAATCCCATTACTGGGCATATACCCAAAGGAAAAAAGGTCATTCTGTAACAAAGGCACGTGTACCCAAATGTTTATAGCAGCACAATTCACAATAGCAAAGATGTGGAAACAACCCAAATGCCCATCAATACATGATTGGATTAGTAAACTGTGGTATATGTATACCATGGAATACTACTCAGCTATAAGGAATGATGAAGATACAACATCTCTATGGTTCTCCTGGAGAGAGTTGGAACCCATTATATTAAGTGAAGTATCCCAAGAATGGAAAAACAAGCATCACATGTACTCACCAGAAAATTGGTTTCCTTGATCATCACCTAAATACAAATCTGGAAATGACACCAATTGGACATCAGACTGAGGTGGGGGGTGGGGGAGGGGATGGGGGTATGCCTACACAATGAGTGCATTGCGCACCGTTTGGGGAGTGGTAACACTTGAAGGTGCTGACTCGGGAAAGGGGGGGTGGGGAAAAAAATATGAAACTATTGTTTTTAACTTGCACTGTTCACTTCATAATTTATCATGAATATTTCCCATATTATTTCATATCATTGTACAAGAAAAAATGTATACATTATGAGGACATACTGTATCTAACAAGATATACTGTTAGACTCTTTGATTCTGTAAAATTAAAAAAAAATAAATAAAAAAAAAAAAGATTAAGGGTTAGGGTTGGGGTTAGGGTTAGGTTTAGGGTTAGGGCTTAGGGTTAGGGGATAGGATTAGGGTTAAGTGTTGGGCTTATGGTTAGGGTTAAAGTTTAGTGTTAGGGTTAATGTTTAGTGTTATGGTCCAGTTTAAGTGTTAGGGTGAGGGTTAACAGTTAGGATTAGGCTTAGGGGTTAGGGATATAGTGAAGGTTCAGTGTTAGGGTTAGGTTTAGGGTTCAGGGTTAGGGTTAGCTTTAGGGGTTATGGTTAGGGTTAGGTGTTAGGTTAGTGTCAGGGTTAGGTCTAGTCGTGAGGGTAAGGTTTAGGGTTAGCTTTAAGAGCTAGGGTTAGGTTTAATGGTTAGGATTAGGATTACGGTTAAAGGTTAGGGTAATGCTCAGGGGTTAGGGTGAAGGGTGAAGGGTTAGGGCTTTTGTTAGGCATAGCGTTGGGGTTAGAACTAAGGGTTCCTGTCAGTGTTAGGGTTGTAGGCAGCGTTACGGTTAGGCTTAGCGGTGGAGAATTAGGGTTAGGGATTAGGTGTTACAGTGATGACTAGGAGATAGGGTTAGAATTATGGGATAGGGGATGTTCTCAGGGAATGGGTTATGCATTAACGTTACGTTAAGAGGTTAAAGTTAGGCTCACGGTGAGGTTTACGTGTTAAGGGGAGAAATAGGAACAGGGTTAGGTGCCATGTTCAGGGTTAGGGTTATCTGTTAAAGGTATCATTTATGCTTAGCGCACGGGCCCTGTCGGCATTAGGCTGGGGGGAGGTTAGGGGGCTGGGATTGTCACCGGGAACCCACTGTATCGGACTCTGGGTATGGGCCCGTGGATTTCATGCAGGACACAGTGGTAGAGCCTCCTTTCACACATGGCACGGGAGGATTGCAGGCTTTCTAAACTCTAAGAAAGCAAGAAGTCTGAGAATTAGATTTAGGGTTAGGATTATGGTTAGGGTTCAGGATGAAGTGTAGTGTTATGGTGAGGGGATAGGGTTACAGATTAGGGTTACCGTTTAAGGTTACTGTTAGGTTTAACGGTTACAGTTCGTTTTGGGGTTGAGGTTTGCGGATAGGGTTAAGATGAGGGGTCAGGGTTTGGTACAGGGTTAGGGTTGTGTTCGGTTTAGGGTTGAAGATTAGGATTAGGGTTAGGATTAAAGGTTAGCATGAGAGTTAATGGTTAAGATTAAGGTTAAGGGTTAGGGTTAGGGTTTAGGTTTAGGGTTAAGGGTTAGGGTTAGTTTTAGGGTTAGAGTTATGTGTTAGGGTTTGTGTTAGAGGTTAGGGTTAGGTTTACTGTTCGTGGTTAGAGTTACGTTTAGGGGTTAGCATTAGGGTTAGGGATTAGGTTTAGGGTAAGTGTTTAGAGTTAGTGTTGGGCTTTAGGCTCGGGGCTTAGGTTCAGGGTCAGAGGTTAGGGTTGGTGCTAGGGCTTAGATTTAGCGGTGAGTTTAAGGGCACAGGACCTGGTCAATCTACGGTGAGAGGGGTGTGATCGGAGTCACCACAAAAGCACAACATCATTCCCTGGGCCTTGGGACAAAACCTACATGCAGGACTCAGGCAGAGCCTCATCTCACACATGGCATGGCTGTATTGTAGGCTTGCTTCACTCTGGGAATGGAAGTAGTGTGAGAATTAGGGTTAGGTTTGGGGTTAGGGTTTCGAGTTAGGGGTTAGGTTTCGAGTCAGGGTCAGGTGCTAGGGATTAGTGGTTAGGTTTAGAGTTAGTGTTAGGGGTTAGGTGTTAAGTCTGGGTTGGGGGCCAGGGTTAGGTTTAGGGTTGGGGTTAGCGTTAGGGTTAGGGGTTAGGGTTAAGGGATAGGGTTAGGGTTAAGGGTTAGGCTTAGGGTTAGGGTTCAGGGTTAGGGTTAAGGTTTAGGGTTAGAGTCAGGGTTAAGTGTTAGGGTGAGGCTTAACAGTTAGGGTTAGGGTTAGGGGGTTAGGAATAGGGTTAGGGTTAAGGGTTAGGTTTATGGTTCAGGTTTAAGGTTAGGATTAGGGGTTAGGGTTAGTGTTAACTGTAGGTCAGTGTTGGGGTTAGATCTCTAGGCATTAGCGTATAGGTTAGGGTTAGGGTTAAGTAGGGTTATGTTTAATGGTTAGGATTGGGATTAGCATTAAGGGTTAGGGTTAAGCTTTAAGGGTTATGACTAAGGATCAATGGTTAGGGTTATTTTTAGGCGTAGGGTTAGGGTAAGGGTTTTAGGGTTAGTGTTAGTGTTGTCGGTAGGGTTAAGGTTAGGGTTGGCGTTTCAGAATTAGGGATTAGGTGTTATGGTTACGGCTAGGAGTTAGGGTTAGAATTATGGTATAGGGCTTGTTCTCAGGGTGTCATGCATTATCGTTAAGATAAGGGGTTAAGTTAGGGTTAGGGTGAGGTTTACGTGTTAAGGTGAGCAGTAGGATCAGGGTTAGGTGTTATGTTCTGGGTTAGGGTTATGGGTGTGGGGTAGGGTTTATGCTTAGGGCATGGGCCCTGTATGCACTAGGAGGCGAAGTTAGGGGTCTGTGATGGTCGCTGGGAGCCCACTCTATCGTACGCAGTGTATGGGCCTCTGGGTTTCATGCAGGACACTGTGGCAGAGCGGGCTTTCATGCATGGCTTAGTAGGATTGTAGGCTTTCAAAACTCTGAGAAAGCAAGTCTGAGAATTAGATTTAGGGTTAGGATTACGGTACGGTTTAGGGATGAAGATTAGCGATAGGGTGAGGGCTTAGGGTTAGGGGTTAGGGTTAGGGTTAGGGTTGTTGGCAGGGTGAAGGTTAGGGTTGGCATTTTAGAATTAGGGATGAGGTGTTACGGTTATGGCTAGGGGTTAGGATTAGAATTATGGGATAGGGCTTCTTCTCAGGGTGTTATGCATTAAGGTTAAGATAAGGGGATAAGTTAGGGTTACGGGGAGGTTTATGTTTTAAGGTGAGCAATAGGATCAGGGTCAGGTGCTATGTTCAGGGTGAGGGTTATCTGTTAGGGGTAGTGTTTATACTTAGCGTACAGGCCCTGTCTGCACTGGGCGGGGGGCTGGGGTTAGGGGGATGGGATTGTCCCCGGGAACCCACTCTATCATACCCTAGTTTTGGGCTCCTGGTTTCATGCAAGAGAGAGCTGCAGAGCCCCCTTTTACTCATGGCATGGGAGGATTTTAGGCTTTCTAAACTCTAAGAAAGCAAGAAGTCCGAGAATTAGATTTGGGGTAGGATTATGATACTGTTTAGGGTTAGGGTTAGTGTTAAGGTGGGGTCTTAGGGTTAGGGGTTAGGGTTAGAGGTTAGTGTTAGGTGTAACAGTTACAGTTAGGTTTATGGTTAAGTTTCAGGGTTAGGGTTAAGGTTTGGGTTTAGCGTTTGGCACAGGGTTAGGCTTCAGTGTTAGCTTTATGGTTAAAGATTAGGATTAGGGTTAGTGTGAGGGTTAATGGTAAGGGTCAAGATTAAGGGTTAGGGTTGGGGTTAGGGTTAGGTTTAGGGTTAGGGCTTAGGGTTAGGGGATAGGATTAGGGTTAAGTGTTGGGCTTATGGTTAGGGTTAAAGTTTAGTGTTAGGGTTAATGTTTAGTGTTATGGTCCAGTTTAAGTGTTAGGGTGAGGATTAACAGTTAGGATTAGGCTTAGGGGTTAGGGATATAGTGAAGGTTCAGTGTTAGGGTTAGGTTTAGGGTTCAGGGTTAGGGTTAGCTTTAGCGGTTATGGTTAGCGTTAGGTGTTAGGTTAGTGTCAGGGTTAGGTCTAGTCGTGAGGGTAAGGTTTAGGGTTAGCTTTAAGAGCTAGGGTTAGGTTTAATGGTTAGGATTAGGATTACGGTTAAAGGTTAGGGTAATGCTCAGGGGTTAGGGTGAAGGGTGAAGGGTTAGGGCTTTTGTTAGGCATAGCGTTGGGGTTAGAACTAAGGGTTCCTGTCAGTGTTAGGGTTGTAGGCAGCGTTACGGTTAGGCTTAGCGGTGGAGAATTAGGGTTAGGGATTAGGTGTTACAGTGATGACTAGGAGATAGGGTTAGAATTATGGGATAGGGGATGTTCTCAGGGAATGGGTTATGCATTAACGTTACGTTAAGAGGTTAAAGTTAGGCTCACGGTGAGGTTTACGTGTTAAGGGGAGAAATAGGAACAGGGTTAGGTGCCATGTTCAGGGTTAGGGTTATCTGTTAAAGGTATCATTTATGCTTAGCGCACGGGCCCTGTCGGCATTAGGCTGGGGGGAGGTTAGGGGGCTGGGATTGTCACCGGGAACCCACTGTATCGGACTCTGGGTATGGGCCCGTGGATTTCATGCAGGACACAGTGGTAGAGCCTCCTTTCACACATGGCACGGGAGGATTGCAGGCTTTCTAAACTCTAAGAAAGCAAGAAGTCTGAGAATTACATTTAGGGTTAGGATTATGGTTAGGGTTCAGGATGAAGTGTAGTGTTATGGTGAGGGGATAGGGTTACAGATTAGGGTTACGGTTTAAGGTTACTGTTAGGTTTAACGGTTACAGTTCGTTTTGGGGTTGAGGTTTGCGGATAGGGTTAAGATGAGGGGTCAGGGTTTGGTACAGGGTTAGGGTTGTGTTCGGTTTAGGGTTGAAGATTAGGATTAGGGTTAGGATTAAAGGTTAGCATGAGAGTTAACGGTTAAGATTAAGGTTAAGGGTTAGGGTTAGGGTTTAGGTTTAGGGTCAAGGGTTAGGGTTAGTTTTAGGGTTAGAGTTATGTGTTAGGGTTTGTGTTAGAGGTTAGGGTTAGGTTTACTGTTCGTGGTTAGAGTTACGTTTAGGGGTTAGCATTAGGGTTAGGGATTAGGTTTAGGGTAAGTGTTTAGAGTTAGTGTTGGGCTTTAGGCTCGGGGCTTAGGTTCAGGGTCAGAGGTTAGGATTGGTGGTAGGGCTTAGATTTAGCGGTGAGTTTAAGGGCACAGGACCTGGTTAATCTACGGTGAGAGGGGTGTGGTCGGAGTCACCACAAAAGCACAACATCATTCCCTGGGCCTTGGGACAAAACCTACATGCAGGACTCAGGCAGAGCCTCATCTCACAGATGGCATGGCTGTATTGTAGGCTTGCTTCACTCTGGGAATGGAAGTAGTGTGAGAATTAGGGTTAGGTTTGGGGTTAGGGGTTTCGAGTTAGGGGTTAGGTTTCGAGTCAGGGTCAGGTGCTAGGGATTAGTGGTTAGGTTTAGAGTTAGTGTTAGGGGTTAGGTGTTAAGTCTGGGTTGGGGGCCAGAGTTAGGTTTAGGGTTGGGGTTAGCGTTAGGGTTAGGGGTTAGGGTTAAGGGATAGGGTTAGGGTTAAGGGTTAGGCTTAGGGTTAGGGTTCAGGGTTAGGGTTAAGGTTTAGGGTTAGAGTCAGGGTTAAGGGTTAGGGTGAGGCTTAACAGTTAGGGTTAGGGTTAGGGGGTTAGGAATAGGGTTAGGGTTAAGGGTTAGGTTTATGGTTCAGGTTTAAGGTTAGGATTAGGGGTTAGGGTTAGTGTTAACTGTAGGTCAGTGTTGGGGTTAGATCTCTAGGCATTAGCGTATAGGTTAGGGTTAGGGTTAAGTAGGGTTATGTTTAATGGTTAGGATTGGGATTAGCGTTAAGGGTTAGGGTTAAGCTTTAGGGGTTATGACTAAGGATCAATGGTTAGGGTTATTTTTAGGCGTAGGGTTAGGGTAAGGGTTTTAGGGTTAGTGTTAGTGTTGTCGGTAGGGTTAAGGTTAGGGTTGGCGTTTCAGAATTAGGGATTAGGTGTTATGGTTATGGCTAGGAGTTAGGGTTAGAATTACGGTATAGGGCTTGTTCTCAGGGTGTCATGCATTATCGTTAGGATAAGGGGTTAAGTTAGGGTTAGGGTGAGGTTTACGTGTTAAGGTGAGCAGTAGGATCAGGGTTAGGTGTTATGTTCTGGGTTAGGGTTATGGGTGTGGGGTAGGGTTTATGCTTAGGGCACGGGCCCTGTATGCACTAGGAGGCGAAGTTAGGGGTCTGTGATGGTCGCGGGGAGCCCACTCTATCGTACGCAGTGTATGGGCCTCTGGGTTTCATGCAGGACACTGTGGCAGAACGGGGTTTCATGCATGGCTTAGTAGGATTGTAGGCTTTCAAAACTCTGAGAAAGCAAGTCTGAGAATTAGATTTAGGGTTAGGATTACGGTACGGTTTAGGGATGAAGATTAGTGATAGGGTGAGGGCTTAGGGTTAGGGGTTAGGGTTAGGGTTAGGGTTGTTGGTAGGGTGAAGGTTAGGGTTGGCATTTTAGAATTAGGGATGAGGTGTTACGGTTATGGCTAGGGGTTAGGATTAGAATTATGGGATAGGGCTTCTTCTCAGGGTGTTATGCATTAAGGTTAAGATAAGGGGATAAGTTAGGGTTACGGGGAGGTTTATGTTTTAAGGTGAGCAATAGGATCAGGGTCAGGTGCTATGTTCAGGGTGAGGGTTACCTGTTAGGGGTAGTGTTTATACTTAGCGTACAGGCCCTGTCTGCACTGGGCGGGGGGCTGGGGTTAGGGGGATGGGATTGTCCCCGGGAACCCACTCTATCATACGCTAGGTATGGGCTCCTGGTTTCATGCAAGAGAGAGCTGCAGAGCCCCCTTTGACTCATGGCATGGGAGGATTTTAGGCTTTCTAAACTCTAAGAAAGCAAGAAGTCCGAGAATTAGATTTAGGGGTAGGATTATGATAATGTTTAGGGTTAGGGTTAGTGTTAAGGTGGGGTCTTAGGGTTAGGGGTTAGGGTTAGAGGTTAGTGTTAGGTGTAACAGTTACAGTTAGGTTTATGGTTAAGTTTCAGGGTTAGGGTTAAGGTTTGGGTTTAGCGTTTGGCACAGGGTTAGGCTTCAGTGTTAGCTTTATGGTTAAAGATTAGGATTAGGGTTAGTGTGAGGGTTAATGGTAAGGGTCAAGATTAAGGGTTAGGGTTGGGGTTAGGGTTAGGTTTAGGGTTAGGGCTTAGGGTTAGGCTTAGGGTTAAGGGATAGGATTAGGGTTAAGTGTTGGGCTTATGGTTAGGGTTAAAGTTTAGTGTTAGGGTTAATGTTTAGTGTTATGGTCCAGTTTAAGTGTTAGGGTGAGGGTTAACAGTTAGGATTAGGCTTAGGGGTTAGGGATATAGTGAAGGTTCAGTGTTAGGGTTAGGTTTAGGGTTCAGGGTTAGGGTTAGCTTTAGGGGTTATGGTTAGGGTTAGGTGTTAGGTTAGTGTCAGGGTAAGGTCTAGTCGTGAGGGTAAGGTTTAGGGTTAGCTTTAAGAGCTAGGGTTAGGTTTAATGGTTAGGATTAGGATTACGGTTAAAGGTTAGGGTAATGCTCAGGGGTTAGGGTGAAGGGTGAAGGGTTAGGGCTTTTGTTAGGCATAGCGTTGGGGTTAGAACTAAGGGTTCCTGTCAGTGTTAGGGTTGTAGGCAGCGTTACGGTTAGGCTTAGCGGTGGAGAATTAGGGTTAGGGATTAGGTGTTACAGTGATGACTAGGAGATAGGGTTAGAATTATGGGATAGGGGATGTTCTCAGGGAATGGGTTATGCATTAACGTTACGTTAAGAGGTTAAAGTTAGGCTCACGGTGAGGTTTACGTGTTAAGGGGAGAAATAGGAACAGGGTTAGGTGCCATGTTCAGGGTTAGGGTTATCTGTTAAAGGTATCATTTATGCTTAGCGCACGGGCCCTGTCGGCATTAGGCTGGGGGGAGGTTAGGGGGCTGGGATTGTCACCGGGAACCCACTGTATCGGACTCTGGGTATGGGCCCGTGGATTTCATGCTGGACACAGTGGTAGAGCCTCCTTTCACACATGGCATGGGAGGATTGCAGGCTTTGTAAACTCTAAGAAAGCAAGAAGTCTGAGAATTACATTTAGGGTTAGGATTATGGTTAGGGTTCAGGATGAAGTGTAGTGTTATGGTGAGGGGATAGGGTTACAGATTAGGGTTACGGTTTAAGGTTACTGTTAGGTTTAACGGTTACAGTTCGTTTTGGGGTTGAGGTTTGCGGATAGGGTTAAGATGAGGGGTCAGGGTTTGGTACAGGGTTAGGGTTGTGTTCGGTTTAGGGTTGAAGATTAGGATTAGGGTTAGGATTAAAGGTTAGCATGAGAGTTAACGGTTAAGATTAAGGTTAAGGGTTAGGGTTAGGGTTTAGGTTTAGGGTTAAGGGTTAGGGTTAGTTTTAGGGTTAGAGTTGTGTGTTAGGGTTTGTGTTAGAGGTTAGGGTTAGGTTTACTGTTCGTGGTTAGAGTTACGTTTAGGGGTTAGCATTAGGGTTAGGGATTAGGTTTAGGGTAAGTGTTTAGAGTTAGTGTTGGGCTTTAGGCTCGGGGCTTAGGTTCAGGGTCAGAGGTTAGGGTTGGTGGTAGGGCTTAGATTTAGCGGTGAGTTTAAGGGCACAGGACCTGGTTAATCTACGGTGAGAGGGGTGTGGTCGGAGTCACCACAAAAGCACAACATCATTCCCTGGGCCTTGGGACAAAACCTACATGCAGGACTCAGGCAGAGCCTCATCTCACACATGGCATGGCTGTATTGTAGGCTTGCTTCACTCTGGGAATGGAAGTAGTGTGAGAATTAGGGTTAGGTTTGGGGTTAGGGGTTTCGAGTTAGGGGTTAGGTTTCGAGTCAGTGTCAGGTGCTAGGGATTAGTGGTTAGGTTTAGAGTTAGTGTTAGGGGTTAGGTGTTAAGTCTGGGTTGGGGGCCAGGGTTAGGTTTAGGGTTGGGGTTAGCGTTAGGGTTAGGGGTTAGGGTTAAGGGATAGGGTTAGGGTTAAGGGTTAGGCTTAGGGTTAGGGTTCAGGGTTAGGGTTAAGGTTTAGGGTTAGAGTCAGGGTTAAGGGTTAGGGTGAGGCTTAACAGTTAGGGTTAGGGTTAGGGGGTTAGGAATAGGGTTAGGGTTAAGGGTTAGGTTTATGGTTCAGGTTTAAGGTTAGGATTAGGGGTTAGGGTTAGTGTTAACTGTAGGTCAGTGTTGGGGTTAGATCTCTAGGCATTAGCGTATAGGTTAGGGTTAGGGTTAAGTAGGGTTATGTTTAATGGTTAGGATTGGGATTAGCGTTAAGGGTTAGGGTTAAGCTTTAGGGGTTATGACTAAGGATCAATGGTTAGGGTTATTTTTAGGCGTAGGGTTAGGGTAAGGGTTTTAGGGTTAGTGTTAGTGTTGTCGGTAGGGTTAAGGTTAGGGTTGGCGTTTCAGAATTAGGGATTAGGTGTTATGGTTACGGCTAGGAGTTAGGGTTAGAATTACGGTATAGGGCTTGTTCTCAGGGTGTCATGCATTATCGTTAAGATAAGGGGTTAAGTTAGGGTTAGGGTGAGGTTTACGTGTTAAGGTGAGCAGTAGGATCAGGGTTAGGTGTTATGTTCTGGGTTAGGGTTATGGGTGTGGGGTAGGGTTTATGCTTAGGGCACGGGCCCTGTATGCACTAGGAGGCGAAGTTAGGGGTCTGTGATGGTCGCGGGGAGCCCACTCTATCGTACGCAGTGTATGGGCCTCTGGGTTTCATGCAGGACACTGTGGCAGAACGGGGTTTCATGCATGGCTTAGTAGGATTGTAGGCTTTCAAAACTCTGAGAAAGCAAGTCTGAGAATTAGATTTAGGGTTAGGATTACGGTACGGTTTAGGGATGAAGATTAGTGATAGGGTGAGGGCTTAGGGTTAGGGGTTAGGGTTAGGGTTAGGGTTGTTGGCAGGGTGAAGGTTAGGGTTGGCATTTTAGAATTAGGGATGAGGTGTTACGGTTATGGCTAGGGGTTAGGATTAGAATTATGGGATAGGGCTTCTTCTCAGGGTGTTATGCATTAAGGTTAAGATAAGGGGATAAGTTAGGGTTACGGGGAGGTTTATGTTTTAAGGTGAGCAATAGGATCAGGGTCAGGTGCTATGTTCAGGGTGAGGGTTACCTGTTAGGGGTAGTGTTTATACTTAGCGTACAGGCCCTGTCTGCACTGGGTGGGGGGCTGGGGTTAGGGGGATGGGATTGTCCCCGGGAACCCACTCTATCATACGCTAGGTATGGGCTCCTGGTTTCATGCAAGAGAGAGCTGCAGAGCCCCCTTTGACTCATGGCATGGGAGGATTTTAGGCTTTCTAAACTCTAAGAAAGCAAGAAGTCCGAGAATTAGATTTAGGGGTAGGATTATGATAATGTTTAGGGTTAGGGTTAGTGTTAAGGTGGGGTCTTAGGGTTAGGGGTTAGGGTTAGAGGTTAGTGTTAGGTGTAACAGTTACAGTTAGGTTTATGGTTAAGTTTCAGGGTTAGGGTTAAGGTTTGGGTTTAGCGTTTGGCACAGGGTTAGGCTTCAGTGTTAGCTTTATGGTTAAAGATTAGGATTAGGGTTAGTGTGAGGGTTAATGGTAAGGGTCAAGATTAAGGGTTAGGGTTGGGGTTAGGGTTAGGTTTAGGGTTAGGGCTTAGGGTTAGGCTTAGGGTTAAGGGATAGGATTAGGGTTAAGTGTTGGGCTTATGGTTAGGGTTAAAGTTTAGTGTTAGGGTTAATGTTTAGTGTTATGGTCCAGTTTAAGTGTTAGGGTGAGGGTTAACAGTTAGGATTAGGCTTAGGGGTTAGGGATATAGTGAAGGTTCAGTGTTAGGGTTAGGTTTAGGGTTCAGGGTTAGGGTTAGCTTTAGGGGTTATGGTTAGGGTTAGGTGTTAGGTTAGTGTCAGGGTAAGGTCTAGTCGTGAGGGTAAGGTTTAGGGTTAGCTTTAAGAGCTAGGGTTAGGTTTAATGGTTAGGATTAGGATTACGGTTAAAGGTTAGGGTAATGCTCAGGGGTTAGGGTGAAGGGTGAAGGGTTAGGGCTTTTGTTAGGCATAGCGTTGGGGTTAGAACTAAGGGTTCCTGTCAGTGTTAGGGTTGTAGGCAGCGTTACGGTTAGGCTTAGCGGTGGAGAATTAGGGTTAGGGATTAGGTGTTACAGTGATGACTAGGAGATAGGGTTAGAATTATGGGATAGGGGATGTTCTCAGGGAATGGGTTATGCATTAACGTTACGTTAAGAGGTTAAAGTTAGGCTCACGGTGAGGTTTACGTGTTAAGGGGAGAAATAGGAACAGGGTTAGGTGCCATGTTCAGGGTTAGGGTTATCTGTTAAAGGTATCATTTATGCTTAGCGCACGGGCCCTGTCGGCATTAGGCTGGGGGGAGGTTAGGGGGCTGGGATTGTCACCGGGAACCCACTGTATCGGACTCTGGGTATGGGCCCGTGGATTTCATGCTGGACACAGTGGTAGAGCCTCCTTTCACACATGGCATGGGAGGATTGCAGGCTTTGTAAACTCTAAGAAAGCAAGAAGTCTGAGAATTACATTTAGGGTTAGGATTATGGTTAGGGTTCAGGATGAAGTGTAGTGTTATGGTGAGGGGATAGGGTTACAGATTAGGGTTACGGTTTAAGGTTACTGTTAGGTTTAACGGTTACAGTTCGTTTTGGGGTTGAGGTTTGCGGATAGGGTTAAGATGAGGGGTCAGGGTTTGGTACAGGGTTAGGGTTATGTTCGGTTTAGGGTTGAAGATTAGGATTAGGGTTAGGATTAAAGGTTAGCATGAGAGTTAACGGTTAAGATTAAGGTTAAGGGTTAGGGTTAGGGTTTAGGTTTAGGGTTAAGGGTTAGGGTTAGTTTTAGGGTTAGAGTTGTGTGTTAGGGTTTGTGTTAGAGGTTAGGGTTAGGTTTACTGTTCGTGGTTAGAGTTACGTTTAGGGGTTAGCATTAGGGTTAGGGATTAGGTTTAGGGTAAGTGTTTAGAGTTAGTGTTGGGCTTTAGGCTCGGGGCTTAGGTTCAGGGTCAGAGGTTAGGGTTGGTGGTAGGGCTTAGATTTAGCGGTGAGTTTAAGGGCACAGGACCTGGTTAATCTACGGTGAGAGGGGTGTGGTCGGAGTCACCACAAAAGCACAACATCATTCCCTGGGCCTTGGGACAAAACCTACATGCAGGACTCAGGCAGAGCCTCATCTCACACATGGCATGGCTGTATTGTAGGCTTGCTTCACTCTGGGAATGGAAGTAGTGTGAGAATTAGGGTTAGGTTTGGGGTTAGGGGTTTCGAGTTAGGGGTTAGGTTTCGAGTCAGTGTCAGGTGCTAGGGATTAGTGGTTAGGTTTAGAGTTAGTGTTAGGGGTTAGGTGTTAAGTCTGGGTTGGGGGCCAGGGTTAGGTTTAGGGTTGGGGTTAGCGTTAGGGTTAGGGGTTAGGGTTAAGGGATAGGGTTAGGGTTAAGGGTTAGGCTTAGGGTTAGGGTTCAGGGTTAGGGTTAAGGTTTAGGGTTAGAGTCAGGGTTAAGGGTTAGGGTGAGGCTTAACAGTTAGGGTTAGGGTTAGGGGGTTAGGAATAGGGTTAGGGTTAAGGGTTAGGTTTATGGTTCAGGTTTAAGGTTAGGATTAGGGGTTAGGGTTAGTGTTAACTGTAGGTCAGTGTTGGGGTTAGATCTCTAGGCATTAGCGTATAGGTTAGGGTTAGGGTTAAGTAGGGTTATGTTTAAAGGTTAGGATTGGGATTAGCGTTAAGGGTTAGGGTTAAGCTTTAGGGGTTATGACTAAGGATCAATGGTTAGGGTTATTTTTAGGCGTAGGGTTAGGGTAAGGGTTTTAGGGTTAGTGTTAGTGTTGTCGGTAGGGTTAAGGTTAGGGTTGGCGTTTCAGAATTAGGGATTAGGTGTTATGGTTACGGCTAGGAGTTAGGGTTAGAATTACGGTATAGGGCTTGTTCTCAGGGTGTCATGCATTATCGTTAAGATAAGGGGTTAAGTTAGGGTTAGGGTGAGGTTTACGTGTTAAGGTGAGCAGTAGGATCAGGGTTAGGTGTTATGTTCTGGGTTAGGGTTATGGGTGTGGGGTAGGGTTTATGCTTAGGGCACGGGCCCTGTATGCACTAGGAGGCGAAGTTAGGGGTCTGTGATGGTCGCGGGGAGCCCACTCTATCGTACGCAGTGTATGGGCCTCTGGGTTTCATGCAGGACACTGTGGCAGAACGGGGTTTCATGCATGGCTTAGTAGGATTGTAGGCTTTCAAAACTCTGAGAAAGCAAGTCTGAGAATTAGATTTAGGGTTAGGATTACGGTACGGTTTAGGGATGAAGATTAGTGATAGGGTGAGGGCTTAGGGTTAGGGGTTAGGGTTAGGGTTAGGGTTGTTGGCAGGGTGAAGGTTAGGGTTGGCATTTTAGAATTAGGGATGAGGTGTTACGGTTATGGCTAGGGGTTAGGATTAGAATTATGGGATAGGGCTTCTTCTCAGGGTGTTATGCATTAAGGTTAAGATAAGGGGATAAGTTAGGGTTACGGGGAGGTTTATGTTTTAAGGTGAGCAATAGGATCAGGGGTCAGGTGCTATGTTCAGGGTGAGGGTTACCTGTTAGGGGTAGTGTTTATACTTAGCGTACAGGCCCTGTCTGCACTGGGCGGGGGGCTGGGGTTAGGGGGATGGGATTGTCCCCGGGAACCCACTCTATCATACGCTAGGTATGGGCTCCTGGTTTCATGCAAGAGAGAGCTGCAGAGCCCCCTTTGACTCATGGCATGGGAGGATTTTAGGCTTTCTAAACTCTAAGAAAGCAAGAAGTCCGAGAATTAGATTTAGGGGTAGGATTATGATAATGTTTAGGGTTAGGGTTAGTGTTAAGGTGGGGTCTTAGGGTTAGGGGTTAGGGTTAGAGGTTAGTGTTAGGTGTAACAGTTACAGTTAGGTTTATGGTTAAGTTTCAGGGTTAGGGTTAAGGTTTGGGTTTAGCGTTTGGCACAGGGTTAGGCTTCAGTGTTAGCTTTATGGTTAAAGATTAGGATTAGGGTTAGTGTGAGGGTTAATGGTAAGGGTCAAGATTAAGGGTTAGGGTTGGGGTTAGGGTTAGGTTTAGGGTTAGGGCTTAGGGTTAGGCTTAGGGTTAAGGGATAGGATTAGGGTTAAGTGTTGGGCTTATGGTTAGGGTTAAAGTTTAGTGTTAGGGTTAATGTTTAGTGTTATGGTCCAGTTTAAGTGTTAGGGTGAGGGTTAACAGTTAGGATTAGGCTTAGGGGTTAGGGATATAGTGAAGGTTCAGTGTTAGGGTTAGGTTTAGGGTTCAGGGTTAGGGTTAGCTTTAGGGGTTATGGTTAGGGTTAGGTGTTAGGTTAGTGTCAGGGTAAGGTCTAGTCGTGAGGGTAAGGTTTAGGGTTAGCTTTAAGAGCTAGGGTTAGGTTTAATGGTTAGGATTAGGATTACGGTTAAAGGTTAGGGTAATGCTCAGGGGTTAGGGTGAAGGGTGAAGGGTTAGGGCTTTTGTTAGGCATAGCGTTGGGGTTAGAACTAAGGGTTCCTGTCAGTGTTAGGGTTGTAGGCAGCGTTACGGTTAGGCTTAGCGGTGGAGAATTAGGGTTAGGGATTAGGTGTTACAGTGATGACTAGGAGATAGGGTTAGAATTATGGGATAGGGGATGTTCTCAGGGAATGGGTTATGCATTAACGTTACGTTAAGAGGTTAAAGTTAGGCTCACGGTGAGGTTTACGTGTTAAGGGGAGAAATAGGAACAGGGTTAGGTGCCATGTTCAGGGTTAGGGTTATCTGTTAAAGGTATCATTTATGCTTAGCGCACGGGCCCTGTCGGCATTAGGCTGGGGGGAGGTTAGGGGGCTGGGATTGTCACCGGGAACCCACTGTATCGGACTCTGGGTATGGGCCCGTGGATTTCATGCTGGACACAGTGGTAGAGCCTCCTTTCACACATGGCATGGGAGGATTGCAGGCTTTGTAAACTCTAAGAAAGCAAGAAGTCTGAGAATTACATTTAGGGTTAGGATTATGGTTAGGGTTCAGGATGAAGTGTAGTGTTATGGTGAGGGGATAGGGTTACAGATTAGGGTTACGGTTTAAGGTTACTGTTAGGTTTAACGGTTACAGTTCGTTTTGGGGTTGAGGTTTGCGGATAGGGTTAAGATGAGGGGTCAGGGTTTGGTACAGGGTTAGGGTTGTGTTCGGTTTAGGGTTGAAGATTAGGATTAGGGTTACGATTAAAGGTTAGCATGAGAGTTAACGGTTAAGATTAAGGTTAAGGGTTAGGGTTAGGGTTTAGGTTTAGGGTTAAGGGTTAGGGTTAGTTTTAGGGTTAGAGTTGTGTGTTAGGGTTTGTGTTAGAGGTTAGGGTTAGGTTTACTGTTCGTGGTTAGAGTTACGTTTAGGGGTTAGCATTAGGGTTAGGGATTAGGTTTAGGGTAAGTGTTTAGAGTTAGTGTTGGGCTTTAGGCTCGGGGCTTAGGTTCAGGGTCAGAGGTTAGGGTTGGTAGTAGGGCTTAGATTTAGCGGTGAGTTTAAGGGCACAGGACCTGGTTAATCTACGGTGAGAGGGGTGTGGTCGGAGTCACCACAAAAGCACAACATCATTCCCTGGGCCTTGGGACAAAACCTACATGCAGGACTCAGGCAGAGCCTCATCTCACACATGGCATGGCTGTATTGTAGGCTTGCTTCACTCTGGGAATGGAAGTAGTGTGAGAATTAGGGTTAGGTTTGGGGTTAGGGGTTTCGAGTTAGGGGTTAGGTTTCGAGTCAGTGTCAGGTGCTAGGGATTAGTGGTTAGGTTTAGAGTTAGTGTTAGGGGTTAGGTGTTAAGTCTGGGTTGGGGGCCAGGGTTAGGTTTAGGGTTGGGGTTAGCGTTAGGGTTAGGGGTTAGGGTTAAGGGATAGGGTTAGGGTTAAGGGTTAGGCTTAGGGTTAGGGTTCAGGGTTAGGGTTAAGGTTTAGGGTTAGAGTCAGGGTTAAGGGTTAGGGTGAGGCTTAACAGTTAGGGTTAGGGTTGGGGGTTAGGAATAGGGTTAGGGTTAAGGGTTAGGTTTATGGTTCAGGTTTAAGGTTAGGATTAGGGGTTAGGGTTAGTGTTAACTGTAGGTCAGTGTTGGGGTTAGATCTCTAGGCATTAGCGTATAGGTTAGGGTTAGGGTTAAGTAGGGTTATGTTTAATGGTTAGGATTGGGATTAGCGTTAAGGGTTAGGGTTAAGCTTTAGGGGTTATGACTAAGGATCAATGGTTAGGGTTATTTTTAGGCGTAGGGTTAGGGTAAGGGTTTTAGGGTTAGTGTTAGTGTTGTCGGTAGGGTTAAGGTTAGGGTTGGCGTTTCAGAATTAGGGATTAGGTGTTATGGTTACGGCTAGGAGTTAGGGTTAGAATTACGGTATAGGGCTTGTTCTCAGGGTGTCATGCATTATCGTTAAGATAAGGGGTTAAGTTAGGGTTAGGGTGAGGTTTACGTGTTAAGGTGAGCAGTAGGATCAGGGTTAGGTGTTATGTTCTGGGTTAGGGTTATGGGTGTGGGGTAGGGTTTATGCTTAGGGCACGGGCCCTGTATGCACTAGGAGGCGAAGTTAGGGGTCTGTGATGGTCGCGGGGAGCCCACTCTATCGTACGCAGTGTATGGGCCTCTGGGTTTCATGCAGGACACTGTGGCAGAACGGGGTTTCATGCATGGCTTAGTAGGATTGTAGGCTTTCAAAACTCTGAGAAAGCAAGTCTGAGAATTAGATTTAGGGTTAGGATTACGGTACGGTTTAGGGATGAAGATTAGTGATAGGGTGAGGGCTTAGGGTTAGGGGTTAGGGTTAGGGTTAGGGTTGTTGGCAGGGTGAAGGTTAGGGTTGGCATTTTAGAATTAGGGATGAGGTGTTACGGTTATGGCTAGGGGTTAGGATTAGAATTATGGGATAGGGCTTCTTCTCAGGGTGTTATGCATTAAGGTTAAGATAAGGGGATAAGTTAGGGTTACGGGGAGGTTTATGTTTTAAGGTGAGCAATAGGATCAGGGGTCAGGTGCTATGTTCAGGGTGAGGGTTACCTGTTAGGGGTAGTGTTTATACTTAGCGTACAGGCCCTGTCTGCACTGGGCGGGGGGCTGGGGTTAGGGGGATGGGATTGTCCCCGGGAACCCACTCTATCATACGCTAGGTATGGGCTCCTGGTTTCATGCAAGAGAGAGCTGCAGAGCCCCCTTTGACTCATGGCATGGGAGGATTTTAGGCTTTCTAAACTCTAAGAAAGCAAGAAGTCCGAGAATTAGATTTAGGGGTAGGATTATGATAATGTTTAGGGTTAGGGTTAGTGTTAAGGTGGGGTCTTAGGGTTAGGGGTTAGGGTTAGAGGTTAGTGTTAGGTGTAACAGTTACAGTTAGGTTTATGGTTAAGTTTCAGGGTTAGGGTTAAGGTTTGGGTTTAGCGTTTGGCACAGGGTTAGGCTTCAGTGTTAGCTTTATGGTTAAAGATTAGGATTAGGGTTAGTGTGAGGGTTAATGGTAAGGGTCAAGATTAAGGGTTAGGGTTGGGGTTAGGGTTAGGTTTAGGGTTAGGGCTTAGGGTTAGGCTTAGGGTTAAGGGATAGGATTAGGGTTAAGTGTTGGGCTTATGGTTAGGGTTAAAGTTTAGTGTTAGGGTTAATGTTTAGTGTTATGGTCCAGTTTAAGTGTTAGGGTGAGGGTTAACAGTTAGGATTAGGCTTAGGGGTTAGGGATATAGTGAAGGTTCAGTGTTAGGGTTAGGTTTAGGGTTCAGGGTTAGGGTTAGCTTTAGGGGTTATGGTTAGGGTTAGGTGTTAGGTTAGTGTCAGGGTAAGGTCTAGTCGTGAGGGTAAGGTTTAGGGTTAGCTTTAAGAGCTAGGGTTAGGTTTAATGGTTAGGATTAGGATTACGGTTAAAGGTTAGGGTAATGCTTAGGGGTTAGGGTGAAGGGTGAAGGGTTAGGGCTTTTGTTAGGCATAGCGTTGGGGTTAGAAGTAAGGGTTCCTGTCAGTGTTAGGGTTGTAGGCAGCGTTACGGTTAGGCTTAGCGGTGGAGAATTAGGGTTAGGGATTAGGTGTTACAGTGATGACTAGGAGATAGGGTTAGAATTATGGGATAGGGGATGTTCTCAGGGAATGGGTTATGCATTAACGTTACGTTAAGAGGTTAAAGTTAGGCTCACGGTGAGGTTTACGTGTTAAGGGGAGAAATAGGAACAGGGTTAGGTGCCATGTTCAGGGTTAGGGTTATCTGTTAAAGGTATCATTTATGCTTAGCGCACGGGCCCTGTCGACATTAGGCTGGGGGGAGGTTAGGGGGCTGGGATTGTCACCGGGAACCCACTGTATCGGACTCTGGGTATGGGCCCGTGGATTTCATGCTGGACACAGTGGTAGAGCCTCCTTTCACACATGGCATGGGAGGATTGCAGGCTTTGTAAACTCTAAGAAAGCAAGAAGTCTGAGAATTACATTTAGGGTTAGGATTATGGTTAGGGTTCAGGATGAAGTGTAGTGTTATGGTGAGGGGATAGGGTTACAGATTAGGGTTACGGTTTAAGGTTACTGTTAGGTTTAACGGTTACAGTTCGTTTTGGGGTTGAGGTTTGCGGATAGGGTTAAGATGAGGGGTCAGGGTTTGGTACAGGGTTAGGGTTGTGTTCGGTTTAGGGTTGAAGATTAGGATTAGGGTTACGATTAAAGGTTAGCATGAGAGTTAACGGTTAAGATTAAGGTTAAGGGTTAGGGTTAGGGTTTAGGTTTAGGGTTAAGGGTTAGGGTTAGTTTTAGGGTTAGAGTTGTGTGTTAGGGTTTGTGTTAGAGGTTAGGGTTAGGTTTACTGTTCGTGGTTAGAGTTACGTTTAGGGGTTAGCATTAGGGTTAGGGATTAGGTTTAGGGTAAGTGTTTAGAGTTAGTGTTGGGCTTTAGGCTCGGGGCTTAGGTTCAGGGTCAGAGGTTAGGGTTGGTGGTAGGGCTTAGATTTAGCGGTGAGTTTAAGGGCACAGGACCTGGTTAATCTACGGTGAGAGGGGTGTGGTCGGAGTCACCACAAAAGCACAACATCATTCCCTGGGCCTTGGGACAAAACCTACATGCAGGACTCAGGCAGAGCCTCATCTCACACATGGCATGGCTGTATTGTAGGCTTGCTTCACTCTGGGAATGGAAGTAGTGTGAGAATTAGGGTTAGGTTTGGGTTTAGGGGTTTCGAGTTAGGGGTTAGGTTTCGAGTCAGGGTCAGGTGCTAGGGATTAGTGGTTAGGTTTAGAGTTAGTGTTAGGGGTTAGGTGTTAAGTCTGGGTTGGGGGCCAGGGTTAGGTTTAGGGTTGGGGTTAGCGTTAGGGTTAGGGGTTAGGGTTAAGGGATAGGGTTAGGGTTAAGGGTTAGGCTTAGGGTTAGGGTTCAGGGTTAGGGTTAAGGTTTAGGGTTAGAGTCAGGGTTAAGTGTTAGGGTGAGGCTTAACAGTTAGGGTTAGGGTTAGGGGGTTAGGAATAGGGTTAGGGTTAAGGGTTAGGTTTATGGTTCAGGTTTAAGGTTAGGATTAGGGGTTAGGGTTAGTGTTAACTGTAGGTCAGTGTTGGGGTTAGATCTCTAGGCATTAGCGTATAGGTTAGGGTTAGGGTTAAGTAGGGTTATGTTTAATGGTTAGGATTGGGATTAGCGTTAAGGGTTAGGGTTAAGCTTTAGGGGTTATGACTAAGGATCAATGGTTAGGGTTATTTTTAGGCGTAGGGTTAGGGTAAGGGTTTTAGGGTTAGTGTTAGTGTTGTCGGTAGGGTTAAGGTTAGGGTTGGCGTTTCATAATTAGGGATTAGGTGTTATGGTTACGGCTAGGAGTTAGGGTTAGAATTACGGTATAGGGCTTGTTCTCAGGGTGTCATGCATTATCGTTAAGATAAGGGGTTAAGTTAGGGTTAGGGTGAGGTTTACGTGTTAAGGTGAGCAGTAGGATCAGGGTTAGGTGTTATGTTCTGGGTTAGGGTTATGGGTGTGGGGTAGGGTTTATGCTTAGGGCACGGGCCCTGTATGCACTAGGAGGCGAAGTTAGGGGTCTGTGATGGTCGCGGGGAGCCCACTCTATCGTACGCAGTGTATGGGCCTCTGGGTTTCATGCAGGACACTGTGGCAGAACGGGGTTTCATGCATGGCTTAGTAGGATTGTAGGCTTTCAAAACTCTGAGAAAGCAAGTCTGAGAATTAGATTTAGGGTTAGGATTACGGTACGGTTTAGGGATGAAGATTAGCGATAGGGTGAGGGCTTAGGGTTAGGGGTTAGGGTTAGGGTTAGGGTTGTTGGCAGGGTGAAGGTTAGGGTTGGCATTTTAGAATTAGGGATGAGGTGTTACGGTTATGGCTAGGGGTTAGGATTAGAATTATGGGATAGGGCTTCTTCTCAGGGTGTTATGCATTAAGGTTAAGATAAGGGGATAAGTTAGGGTTACGGGGAGGTTTATGTTTTAAGGTGAGCAATAGGACCAGGGTCAGGTGCTATGTTCAGGGTGAGAGTTACCTGTTAGGGGTAGTGTTTATACTTAGCGTACAGGCCCTGTCTGCACTGGGCGGGGGGCTGGGGTTAGGGGGATGGGATTGTCCCCGGGAACCCACTCTATCATACGCTAGGTATGGGCTCCTGGTTTCATGCAAGAGAGAGCTGCAGAGCCCCCTTTGACTCATGGCATGGGAGGATTTTAGGCTTTCTAAACTCTAAGAAAGCAAGAAGTCCGAGAATTAGATTTAGGGGTAGGATTATGATAATGTTTAGGGTTAGGGTTAGTGTTAAGGTGGGGTCTTAGGGTTAGGGGTTAGGGTTAGAGGTTAGTGTTAGGTGTAACAGTTACAGTTAGGTTTATGGTTAAGTTTCAGGGTTAGGGTTAAGGTTTGGGTTTAGCGTTTGGCACAGGGTTAGGCTTCAGTGTTAGCTTTATGGTTAAAGATTAGGATTAGGGTTAGTGTGAGGGTTAATGGTAAGGGTCAAGATTAAGGGTTAGGGTTGGGGTTAGGGTTAGGTTTAGGGTTAGGGCTTAGGGTTAGGCTTAGGGTTAAGGGATAGGATTAGGGTTAAGTGTTGGGCTTATGGTTAGGGTTAAAGTTTAGTGTTAGGGTTAATGTTTAGTGTTATGGTCCAGTTTAAGTGTTAGGGTGAGGGTTAACAGTTAGGATTAGGCTTAGGGGTTAGGGATATAGTGAAGGTTCAGTGTTAGGGTTAGGTTTAGGGTTCAGGGTTAGGGTTAGCTTTAGGGGTTATGGTTAGGGTTAGGTGTTAGGTTAGTGTCAGGGTAAGGTCTAGTCGTGAGGGTAAGGTTTAGGGTTAGCTTTAAGAGCTAGGGTTAGGTTTAATGGTTAGGATTAGGATTACGGTTAAAGGTTAGGGTAATGCTTAGGGGTTAGGGTGAAGGGTGAAGGGTTAGGGCTTTTGTTAGGCATAGCGTTGGGGTTAGAAGTAAGGGTTCCTGTCAGTGTTAGGGTTGTAGGCAGCGTTACGGTTAGGCTTAGCGGTGGAGAATTAGGGTTAGGGATTAGGTGTTACAGTGATGACTAGGAGATAGGGTTAGAATTATGGGATAGGGGATGTTCTCAGGGAATGGGTTATGCATTAACGTTACGTTAAGAGGTTAAAGTTAGGCTCACGGTGAGGTTTACGGGTTAAGGGGAGAAATAGGAACAGGGTTAGGTGCCATGTTCAGGGTTAGGGTTATCTGTTAAAGGTATCATTTATGCTTAGCGCACGGGCCCTGTCGACATTAGGCTGGGGGGAGGTTAGGGGGCTGGGATTGTCACCGGGAACCCACTGTATCGGACTCTGGGTATGGGCCCGTGGATTTCATGCTGGACACAGTGGTAGAGCCTCCTTTCACACATGGCATGGGAGGATTGCAGGCTTTGTAAACTCTAAGAAAGCAAGAAGTCTGAGAATTACATTTAGGGTTAGGATTATGGTTAGGGTTCAGGATGAAGTGTAGTGTTATGGTGAGGGGATAGGGTTACAGATTAGGGTTACGGTTTAAGGTTACTGTTAGGTTTAACGGTTACAGTTCGTTTTGGGGTTGAGGTTTGCGGATAGGGTTAAGATGAGGGGTCAGGGTTTGGTACAGGGTTAGGGTTGTGTTCGGTTTAGGGTTGAAGATTAGGATTACGGTTAGGATTAAAGGTTAGCATGAGAGTTAACGGTTAAGATTAAGGTTAAGGGTTAGGGTTAGGGTTTAGGTTTAGGGTTAAGGGTTAGGGTTAGTTTTAGGGTTAGAGTTGTGTGTTAGGGTTTGTGTTAGAGGTTAGGGTTAGGTTTACTGTTCGTGGTTAGAGTTACGTTTAGGGGTTAGCATTAGGGTTAGGGATTAGGTTTAGGGTAAGTGTTTAGAGTTAGTGTTGGGCTTTAGGCTCGGGGCTTAGGTTCAGGGTCAGAGGTTAGGGTTGGTGGTAGGGCTTAGATTTAGCGGTGAGTTTAAGGGCACAGGACCTGGTTAATCTACGGTGAGAGGGGTGTGGTCGGAGTCACCACAAAAGCACAACATCATTCCCTGGGCCTTGGGACAAAACCTACATGCAGGACTCAGGCAGAGCCTCATCTCACACATGGCATGGCTGTATTGTAGGCTTGCTTCACTCTGGGAATGGAAGTAGTGTGAGAATTAGGGTTAGGTTTGGGTTTAGGGGTTTCGAGTTAGGGGTTAGGTTTCGAGTCAGGGTCAGGTGCTAGGGATTAGTGGTTAGGTTTAGAGTTAGTGTTAGGGGTTAGGTGTTAAGTCTGGGTTGGGGGCCAGGGTTAGGTTTAGGGTTGGGGTTAGCGTTAGGGTTAGGGGTTAGGGTTAAGGGATAGGGTTAGGGTTAAGGGTTAGGCTTAGGGTTAGGGTTCAGGGTTAGGGTTAAGGTTTAGGGTTAGAGTCAGGGTTAAGGGTTAGGGTGAGGCTTAACAGTTAGGGTTAGGGTTAGGGGGTTAGGAATAGGGTTAGGGTTAAGGGTTAGGTTTATGGTTCAGGTTTAAGGTTAGGATTAGGGGTTAGGGTTAGTGTTAACTGTAGGTCAGTGTTGGGGTTAGATCTCTAGGCATTAGCGTATAGGTTAGGGTTAGGGTTAAGTAGGGTTATGTTTAATGGTTAGGATTGGGATTAGCGTTAAGGGTTAGGGTTAAGTTTTAGGGGTTATGACTAAGGATCAATGGTTAGGGTTATTTTTAGGCGTAAGGTTAGGGTAAGGGTTTTAAGGTTAGTGTTAGTGTTGTCGGTAGGGTTAAGGTTAGGGTTGGCGTTTCATAATTAGGGATTAGGTGTTATGGTTACGGCTAGGAGTTAGGGTTAGAATTACGGTATAGGGCTTGTTCTCAGGGTGTCATGCATTATCGTTAAGATAAGGGGTTAAGTTAGGGTTAGGGTGAGGTTTACGTGTTAAGGTGAGCAGTAGGATCAGGGTTAGGTGTTATGTTCTGGGTTAGGGTTATGGGTGTGGGGTAGGGTTTATGCTTAGGGCACGGGCCCTGTATGCACTAGGAGGCGAAGTTAGGGGTCTGTGATGGTCGCGGGGAGCCCACTCTATCGTACGCAGTGTATGGGCCTCTGGGTTTCATGCAGGACACTGTGGCAGAGCGGGGTTTCATGCATGGCTTAGTAGGATTGTAGGCTTTCAAAACTCTGAGAAAGCAAGTCTGAGAATTAGATTTAGGGTTAGGATTACGGTACGGTTTAGGGATGAAGATTAGCGATAGGGTGAGGGCTTAGGGTTAGGGGTTAGGGTTAGGGTTAGGGTTGTTGGCAGGGTGAAGGTTAGGGTTGGCATTTTAGAATTAGGGATGAGGTGTTACGGTTATGGCTAGGGGTTAGGATTAGAATTATGGGATAGGGCTTCTTCTCAGGGTGTTATGCATTAAGGTTAAGATAAGGGGATAAGTTAGGGTTACGGGGAGGTTTATGTTTTAAGGTGAGCAATAGGATCAGGGTCAGGTGCTATGTTCAGGGTGAGGGTTACCTGTTAGGGGTAGTGTTTATACTTAGCGTACAGGCCCTGTCTGCACTGGGCGGGGGGCTGGGGTTAGGGGGATGGGATTGTCCCCGGGAACCCACTCTATCATACGCTAGGTATGGGCTCCTGGTTTCATGCAAGAGAGAGCTGCAGAGCCCCCTTTGACTCATGGCATGGGAGGATTTTAGGCTTTCTAAACTCTAAGAAAGCAAGAAGTCCGAGAATTAGATTTAGGGGTAGGATTATGATAATGTTTAGGGTTAGGGTTAGTGTTAAGGTGGGGTCTTAGGGTTAGGGGTTAGGGTTAGAGGTTAGTGTTAGGTGTAACAGTTACAGTTAGGTTTATGGTTAAGTTTCAGGGTTAGGGTTAAGGTTTGGGTTTAGCATTTGGCACAGGGTTAGGATTCAGTGTTAGCTTTATGGTTAAAGATTAGGATTAGGGTTAGTGTGAGGGTTAATGGTAAGGGTCAAGATTAAGGGTTAGGGTTGGGGTTAGGGTTAGGTTTAGGGTTAGGGCTTAGGGTTAGGCTTAGGGTTAAGAGATAGGATTAGGGTTAAGTGTTGGGCTTATGGTTAGGGTTAAAGTTTAGTGTTAGGGTTAATGTTTAGTGTTATGGTCCAGTTTAAGTGTTAGGGTGAGGGTTAACAGTTAGGATTAGGCTTAGGGGTTAGGGATATAGTGAAGGTTCAGTGTTAGGGTTAGGTTTAGGGTTCAGGGTTAGGGTTAGCTTTAGGGGTTATGGTTAGGGTTAGGTGTTAGGTTAGTGTCAGGGTAAGGTCTAGTCGTGAGGGTAAGGTTTAGGGTTAGCTTTAAGAGCTAGGGTTAGGTTTAATGGTTAGGATTAGGATTACGGTTAAAGGTTAGGGTAATGCTTAGGGGTTAGGGTGAAGGGTGAAGGGTTAGGGCTTTTGTTTGGCATAGCGTTGGGGTTAGAACTAAGGGTTCCTGTCAGTGTTAGGGTTGTAGGCAGCGTTACGGTTAGGCTTAGCGGTGGAGAATTAGGGATAGGGATTAGGTGTTACAGTTATGACTAGGAGATAGGGTTAGAATTATGGGATAGGGGATGTTCTCAGGGAATGGGTTATGCATTAACGTTACGTTAAGAGGTTAAAGTTAGGCTCACGGTGAGGTCTACGTGTTAAGGGGAGAAATAGGAACAGGGTTAGGTGCCATGTTCAGGGTTAGGGTTATCTGTTAAAGGTATCATTTATGCTTAGCGCACGGGCCCTGTCGGCATTAGGCTGGGGGGAGGTTAGGGGGCTGGGATTGTCACCGGGAACCCACTGTATCGGACTCTGGGTATGGGCCCGTGGATTTCATGCAGGACACAGTGGTAGAGCCTCCTTTCACACATGGCACGGGAGGATTGCAGGCTTTCTAAACTCTAAGAAAGCAAGAAGTCTGAGAATTACATTTAGGGTTAGGATTATGGTTAGGGTTCAGGATGAAGTGTAGTGTTATGGTGAGGGGATAGGGTTACAGATTAGGGTTACGGTTTAAGGTTACTGTTAGGTTTAACGGTTACAGTTCGTTTTGGGGTTGAGGTTTGCGGATAGGGTTAAGATGAGGGGTTAGGTTTTGGTACAGGGTTAGGGTTGTGTTAGGTTTAGGTTTGAAGATTAGGATTAGAGTTAGGATTAAAGGTTAGCATGAGAGTTTACGGTTAAGATTAAGGTTAAGGGTTAGGGTTAGGGTTTAGGTTTAGGGTTAAGGGTTAGGGTTAGTTTTAGGGTTAGAGTTATGTGTTAGGGTTTGTGTTAGTGGTTAGGGTTAGGTTTACTGTTCACGGTTAGGGTTACGTTTAGGGGTTAGCATTAGGGTTAGGGTAAGGGTTTAGAGTTAGTGTTGGGCTTTAGGCTCGAGGCTTAGGTTCACGGTCAGGGGTTAGGTTTGGTGGTAGGGCTTAGATTTAGCGGTGAGTTTAAGGGCACAGGACCTGGTTAATCTACGGTGAGAGGGGTGTGGTCGGAGTCACCACAAAAGCACAACATCATTCCCTGGGCCTTGGGACAAAACCTACATGCAGGACTCAGGCAGAGCCTCATCTCACACATGGCATGGCTGTATTGTAGGCTTGCTTCACTCTGGGAATGGAAGTAGTGTGAGAATTAGGGTTAGGTTTGGGGTTAGGGTTTCGAGTTAGGGGTTAGGTTTCGAGTCAGGGTCAGGTGCTAGGGATTAGTGGTTAGGTTTAGAGTTAGTGTTAGGGGTTAGGTGTTAAGTCTGGGTTGGGGGCCAGGGTTAGGTTTAGGGTTGGGGTTAGCGTTAGGGTTAGGGGTTAGGGTTAAGGGATAGGGTTAGGGTTAAGGGTTAGGCTTAGGGTTAGGGTTCAGGGTTAGGTTAAGGTTTAGGGTTAGAGTCAGGGTTAAGGGTTAGGGTGAGGCTTAACAGTTAGGGTTAGGGTTAGGGGGTTAGGAATAGGGTTAGGGTTAAGGGTTAGGTTTATGGTTCAGGTTTAAGGTTAGGATTAGGGGTTAGGGTTAGTGTTAACTGTAGGTCAGTGTTGGGGTTAGATCTCTAGGCATTAGCGTATAGGTTAGGGTTAGGGTTAAGTAGGGTTATGTTTAATGGTTAGGATTGGGATTAGCGTTAAGGGTTAGGGTTAAGTTTTAGGGGTTATGACTAAGGATCAATGGTTAGGGTTATTTTTAGGCGTAGGGTTAGGGTAAGGGTTTTAGGGTTAGTGTTAGTGTTGTCGGTAGGGTTAAGGTTAGGGTTGGCGTTTCAGAATTAGGGATTAGGTGTTATGGTTATGGCTAGGAGTTAGGGTTAGAATTACGGTATAGGGCTTGTTCTCAGGGTGTCATGCATTATCGTTAAGATAAGGGGTTAAGTTAGGGTTAGGGTGAGGTTTACGTGTTAAGGTGAGCAGTAGGATCAGGGTTAGGTGTTATGTTCTGGGTTAGGGTTATGGGTGTGGGGTAGGGTTTATGCTTAGGGCACGGGCCCTGTATGCACTAGGAGGCGAAGTTAGGGGTCTGTGATGGTCGCTGGGAGCCCACTCTATCGTACGCAGTGTATGGGCCTCTGGGTTTCATGCAGGACACTGTGGCAGAGCGGGCTTTCATGCATGGCTTAGTAGGATTGTAGGCTTTCAAAACTCTGAGAAAGCAAGTCTGAGAATTAGATTTAGGGTTAGGATTACGGTACGGTTTAGGGATGAAGATTAGCGATAGGGTGAGGGCTTAGGGTTAGGGGTTAGGGTTAGGGTTAGGGTTGTTGGCAGGGTGAAGGTTAGGGTTGGCATTTTAGAATTAGGGATGAGGTGTTACGGTTATGGCTAGGGGTTAGGATTAGAATTATGGGATAGGGCTTCTTCTCAGGGTGTTATGCATTAAGGTTAAGATAAGGGGATAAGTTAGGGTTACGGGGAGGTTTATGTTTTAAGGTGAGCAATAGGATCAGGGTCAGGTGCTATGTTCAGGGTGAGAGTTACCTGTTAGTGGTAGTGTTTATACTTAGCGTACAGGCCCTGTCTGCACTGGGCGGGGGGCTGGGGTTAGGGGGATGGGATTGTCCCCGGGAACCCACTCTATCATACGCTAGGTATGGGCTCCTGGTTTCATGCAAGAGAGAGCTGCAGAGCCCCCTTTGACTCATGGCATGGGAGGATTTTAGGCTTTCTAAACTCTAAGAAAGCAAGAAGTCCGAGAATTAGATTTAGGGGTAGGATTATGATAATGTTTAGGGTTAGGGTTAGTGTTAAGGTGGGGTCTTAGGGTTAGGGGTTAGGGTTAGAGGTTAGTGTTAGGTGTAACAGTTACAGTTAGGTTTATGGTTAAGTTTCAGGGTTAGGGTTAAGGTTTGGGTTTAGCGTTTGGCACAGGGTTAGGCTTCAGTGTTAGCTTTATGGTTAAAGATTAGGATTAGGGTTAGTGTGAGGGTTAACGGTAAGGGTCAAGATTAAGGGTTAGGGTTGGGGTTAGGGTTAGGTTTAGGGTTAGGGCTTAGGGTTAGGGGATAGGATTAGGGTTAAGTGTTGGGCTTATGGTTAGGGTTAAAGTTTAGTGTTAGGGTTAATGTTTAGTGTTATGGTCCAGTTTAAGTGTTAGGGTGAGGGTTAACAGTTAGGATTAGGCTTAGGTGTTAGGGATATAGTGAAGGTTCAGTGTTAGGGTTAGGTTTAGGGTTCAGGGTTAGGGTTAGCTTTAGGGGTTATGGTTAGGGTTAGGTGTTAGGTTAGTGTCAGGGTTAGGTCTAGTCGTGAGGGTAAGGTTTAGGGTTAGCTTTTACAGCTAGGGTTAGGTTTAATGGTTAGGATTAGGATTACGGTTAAAGGTTAGGGTAATGCTCAGGGGTTAGGGTGAAGGGTGAAGGGTTAGGGCTTTTGTTAGGCATAGCGTTGGGGTTAGAACTAAGGGTTCCTGTCAGTGTTAGGGTTGTAGGCAGCGTTACGGTTAGGCTTAGCGGTGGAGAATTAGGGTTAGGGATTAGGTGTTACAGTGATGAGTAGGAGATAGGGTTAGAATTATGGGATAGGGGATGTTCTCAGGGAATGGGTTATGCATTAACGTTACGTTAAGAGGTTAAAGTTAGGCTCACGGTGAGGTTTACGTGTTAAGGGGAGAAATAGGAACAGGGTTAGGTGCCATGTTCAGGGTTAGGGTTATCTGTTAAAGGTATCATTTATGCTTAGCGCATGGGCCCTGTCGGCATTAAGCTGGGGGGAGGTTAGGGGGCTGGGATTGTCACCGGGAACCCACTGTATCGGACTCTGGGTATGGGCCCGTGGGTTTCATGCAGGACACAGTGGTAGAGCCTCCTTTCACACATGGCATGGGAGGATTGCAGGCTTTCTAAACTCTAAGAAAGCAAGAAGTCTGAGA
Organism: Eulemur rufifrons; assembly: GCF_041146395.1. Classification (NCBI taxonomy): domain Eukaryota; kingdom Metazoa; phylum Chordata; class Mammalia; order Primates; family Lemuridae; genus Eulemur; species Eulemur rufifrons. Next base: position 891,462 of record NW_027182826.1, on the reverse strand, counting down.
ATTAGATTTAGGGTTAGGATTATGGTTAGGGTTCAGGATGAAGTGTAGTGTTATGGTGAGGGGATAGGGTTACAGATTAGGGTTACGGTTTAAGGTTACTGTTAGGTTTAACGGTTACAGTTCGTTTTGGGGTTGAGGTTTGCGGATCGGGTTAAGATGAGGGGTTAGGTTTTGGTACAGGGTTAGGGTTGTGTTAGGTTTAGGTTTGAAGATTAGGATTAGAGTTAGGATTAAAGGTTAGCATGAGAGTTAACGGTTAAGATTAAGGTTAAGGGTTAGGGTTAGGGTTTAGGTTTAGGGTTAAGGGTTAGGGTTAGTTTTAGGGTTAGAGTTATGTGTTAGGGTTTGTGTTAGAGGTTAGGGTTAGGTTTACTGTTCACGGTTAGGGTTACGTTTAGGGGTTAGCATTAGGGTTAGGGATTAGGTTTAGGGTAAGGGTTTAGAGTTAGTGTTGGGCTTTAGGCTCGGGGCTTAGGTTCACGGTCAGGGGTTAGGTTTGGTGGTAGGGCTTAGATTTAGCGGTGAGTTTAAGGGTACAGGACCTGGTTAATCTACGGTGAGAGGGGTGTGGTCGGAGTCACCACAAAAGCACAACATCATTCCCTGGGCCTTGGGACAAAACCTACATGCAGGACTCAGGCAGAGCCTCATCTCACACATGGCATGGCTGTATTGTAGGCTTGCTTCACTCTGGGAATGGAAGTAGTGTGAGAATTAGGGTTAGGTTTGGGGTTAGGGGTTTCGAGTTAGGGGTTAGGTTTCGAGTCAGGGTCAGGTGCTAGGGATTAGTGGTTAGGTTTAGAGTTAGTGTTAGGGGTTAGGTGTTAAGTCTGGGTTGGGGGCCAGGGTTAGGTTTAGGGTTGGGGTTAGCGTTAGGGTTAGGGGTTAGGGTTAAGGGATAGGGTTAGGGTTAAGGGTTAGGCTTAGGGTTAGGGTTCAGGGTTAGGTTAAGGTTTAGGGTTAGAGTCAGGGTTAAGGGTTAGGGTGAGGCTTAACAGTTAGGGTTAGGGTTAGGGGGTTAGGAATAGTGTTAGGGTTAAGGGTTAGGTTTATGGTTCAGGTTTAAGGTTAGGATTAGGGGTTAGGGTTAGTGTTAACTGTAGGTCAGTGTTGGGGTTAGATCTCTAGGCATTAGCGTATAGGTTAGGGTTAGGGTTAAGTAGGGTTATGTTTAATGGTTAGGATTGGGATTAGCGTTAAGGGTTAGGGTTAAGTTTTAGGGGTTATGACTAAGGATCAATGGTTAGGGTTATTTTTAGGCGTAGGGTTAGGGTAAGGGTTTTAGGGTTAGTGTTAGTGTTGTCGGTAGGGTTAAGGTTAGGGTTGGCATTTCAGAATTAGGGATTAGGTGTTATGGTTATGGCTAGGAGTTAGGGTTAGAATTACGGTATAGGGCTTGTTCTCAGGGTGTCATGCATTATCGTTAAGATAAGGGGTTAAGTTAGGGTTAGGGTGAGGTTTACGTGTTAAGGTGAGCAGTAGGATCAGGGTTAGGTGTTATGTTCTGGGTTAGGGTTATGGGTGTGGGGTAGGGTTTATGCTTAGGGCACGGGCCCTGTATGCACTAGGAGGCGAAGTTAGGGGTCTGTGATGGTCGCTGGGAGCCCACTCTATCGTACGCAGTGTATGGGCCTCTGGGTTTCATGCAGGACACTGTGGCAGAGCGGGCTTTCATGCATGGCTTAGTAGGATTGTAGGCTTTCAAAACTCTGAGAAAGCAAGTCTGAGAATTAGATTTAGGGTTAGGATTACGGTACGGTTTAGGGATGAAGATTAGCGATAGGGTGAGGGCTTAGGGTTAGGGGTTAGGGTTAGGGTTAGGGTTGTTGGTAGGGTGAAGGTTAGGGTTGGCATTTTAGAATTAGGGATGAGGTGTTACGGTTATGGCTAGGGGTTAGGATTAGAATTATGGGATAGGGCTTCTTCTCAGGGTGTTATGCATTAAGGTTAAGATAAGGGGATAAGTTAGGGTTACGGGGAGGTTTATGTTTTAAGGTGAGCAATAGGATCAGGGTCAGGTGCTATGTTCAGGGTGAGAGTTACCTGTTAGGGGTAGTGTTTATACTTAGCGTACAGGCCCTGTCTGCACTGGGCGGGGGGCTGGGGTTAGGGGGATGGGATTGTCCCCGGGAACCCACTCTATCATACGCTAGGTATGGGCTCCTGGTTTCATGCAAGAGAGAGCTGCAGAGCCCCCTTTGACTCATGGCATGGGAGGATTTTAGGCTTTCTAAACTCTAAGAAAGCAAGAAGTCCGAGAATTAGATTTAGGGGTAGGATTATGATAATGTTTAGGGTTAGGGTTAGTGTTAAGGTGGGGTCTTAGGGTTAGGGGTTAGGGTTAGAGGTTAGTGTTAGGTGTAACAGTTACAGTTAGGTTTATGGTTAAGTTTCAGGGTTAGGGTTAAGGTTTGGGTTTAGCGTTTGGCACAGGGTTAGGCTTCAGTGTTAGCTTTATGGTTAAAGATTAGGATTAGGGTTAGTGTGAGGGTTAATGGTAAGGGTCAAGATTAAGTGTTAGGGTTGGGGTTAGGGTTAGGTTTAGGGTTAGGGCTTATGGTTCGGCTTAGGGTTAAGGGATAGGATTAGGGTTAAGTGTTGGGCTTATGGTTAGGGTTAAAGTTTAGTGTTAGTGTTAATGTTTAGTGTTATGGTCCAGTTTAAGTGTTTGGGTGAGGGTTAACAGTTAGGATTAGGCTTAGGGGTTAGGGATATGGTGAAGGTTCAGTGTTAGGGTTAGGTTTAGGGTTCAGGGTTAGGGTTAGCTTTAGGGGTTATGGTTAGGGTTAGGTGTTAGGTTAGTGTCAGGGTTAGGTCTAGTCGTGAGGGTAAGGTTTAGGGTTAGCTTTTACAGCTAGGGTTAGGTTTAATGGTTAGGATTAGGATTACGGTTAAAGCTTAGGGTAATGCTTAGGGGTTAGGGTGAAGGGTGAAGGGTTAGGGGTTTTGTTAGGCATAGCGTTGGGGTTAGAACTAAGGGTTCCTGTCAGTGTTAGGGTTGTAGGCAGCGTTACGGTTAGGCTTAGCGGTGGAGAATTAGGGTTAGGGATTAGGTGTTACAGTGATGAGTAGGAGATAGGGTTAGAATTATGGGATAGGGGATGTTCTCAGGGAATGGGTTATGCATTAACGTTACGTTAAGAGGTTAAAGTTAGGCTCACGTGAGGTTTACGTGTTAAGGGGAGAAATAGGAACAGGGTTAGGTGCCATGTTCAGGGTTAGGGTTATCTGTTAAAGGTATCATTTATGCTTAGCGCACGGGCCCTGTCGGCATTAAGCTGGGGGGAGGTTAGGGGGCTGGGATTGTCACCGGGAACCCACTGTATCGGACTCTGGGTATGGGCCCGTGGGTTTCATGCAGGACACAGTGGTAGAGCCTCCTTTCACACATGGCATGGGAGGATTGCAGGCTTTCTAAACTCTAAGAAAGCAAGAAGTCTGAGAATTAGATTTAGGGTTAGGATTATGGTTAGGGTTCAGGATGAAGTGTAGTGTTATGGTGAGGGGATAGGGTTACAGATTAGGGTTACGGTTTAAGGTTACTGTTAGGTTTAACGGTTACAGTTCGTTTTGGGGTTGAGGTTTGCGGATATGGTTAAGATGAGGGGTTAGGTTTTGGTACAGGGTTAGGGTTGTGTTAGGTTTAGGTTTGAAGATTAGGATTAGAGTTAGGATTAAAGGTTAGCATGAGAGTTAACGGTTAAGATTAAGGTTAAGGGTTAGGGTTAGGGTTTAGGTTTAGGGTTAAGGGTTAGGGTTAGCTTTAGGGTTCGAGTTATGTGTTAGGGTTTGTGTTAGAGGTTAGGGTTAGGTTTACTGTCCACGGTTAGGGTTACGTTTAGGGGTTAGCATTAGGGTTAGGGATTAGGTTTAGGGTAAGGGTTTAGAGTTAGTGTTGGGCTTTAGGCTCGGGGCTTAGGTTCAGGGTCAGAGGTTAGGGTTGGTGGTAGGGCTTAGATTTAGCGGTCAGTTTAAGGGCACAGGACCTGGTTAATCTACGGTGAGAGGGGTGCGGTCGGAGTCACCATGAAAGCACAACATCATTCCCTGGGCCCTGGGACAAGACCTACATGCAGGACTCAGGCGGAGCCTCATCTCACACATGGCATGGCTGTATTGTAGGCTTGCTTCACTCGGGAATGGAAGTAGTGTGAGAATTAAGGTTAGGGTTGGGGTTAGGGGTTTCGAGTTAGGGGTTAGGTTTCGAGTCATGGTTAGGTGCTAGTGGTTAGGGGTAGAGTTAGTGTTACGGGTTCGGTGTTAATTCTGGGTTAGGGGGCCAGGGGTAGGTTTAGGGTTGGGGTTAGTGTTATCGTTAGCGGTTAGGGTTAATGGATAGGGTTAGGGTTAAGGGTAGGCTTAGGGTTAGGGTTCAGGGTTAGGGTTAAGGTATAGGGTTAGGGTCAGGGTTAAGGGTTAGGGTTAGGGTTAGGGTGTTATGGTTAAGGATTAGGTTTATTGTTCAGGTTTAAGGTTAGCATTATGGGTTTGTGTTACTTCTAACTGTAGGTCAGTGTTGGTTTTAGAACTCTAGGCATTAAGGTAAAGGTTAGAGTTAGGGTTAAGAGTTGGGGTTATGTTTAATGGTTAGGATTGGGATTAGGGTTAAGGGTTAGGGTTAAGGTTAGGGGTTATGACTAAGGATCAACGGTTACGGTTATTTTTAGGCGTAGGCTTAGGGTAAGGGGTTAGGGTTAGTGTTAGTGTTGTTGGTAGGGTTAAGGTTAGGGTTGGTGTTTCAGAATTAGAGATTAGGTGTTATGGTTATGGCTAGGAGTTAGGGTTAGAATTACAGTATAGGGCTTGTTCTCAGGGTGTCATGCATTAACGTTACGATATGGGGTTAAAATTAGGGTTACGGTGAGGTTTACGTGTTAAGGTGAGCAGTAGGATCAGGGTTAGGTGTTATGTTCTGGGTTAGGGTTATGGGTGAGGGGTAGTGTTTATGCTTAGGGCATGGGCCCTGTATGCCCTAGGAATCGAAGTTAGGGGTCGGTTGTGGTCGCTGGGAACCCACTCTATCGTACGCTGTGTATGGGCCTCTGGGTTTCTTGCAGGACACTGTGGCAGAGCGGGCTTTCATGCATGGCTTAGTAGGATTGTAGGCTTTCAAAACTCTGAGAAAGCAAGAAGTCTGAGAATTAGATTTCGGGTTAGGATTACGGTACGGTTTAGGGATGAAGATTAGTGATAGGGTGAGGGCTTAGGGTTAGAGGTTAGGGTTAGGGTTAGGGTTGTTGGTAGGGTGAAGTTTAGGGTTGGCATTTTAGAATTAGGGATGAGGTCTTATGGTTATGGCTGGGTATTAGGATTAGAATTATGGGATGGGGCTTCTTCTCAGGGTGTTATGCATTAAGGTTAAGATAAGGGGATAAGTTAGGGTTACGGGGAGGTTTATGTTTTAAGGTGAGCAATAGGATCAGGGTCAGGTGTTATATTCAGGGTGAGGGTTATCTGTTAGGGGTAGTGTTTATACTTAGCGTACAGGCCCTGTCTGCACTTGGCGGGGGGCTGGGGTTAGGGGGATGGGATTGTCCCCGGGAACCCACTCTATCGTACGCTGGATATGGGCTCCTGGGTTTCATGCAGGACACAGTGGTAGAGCCCCCTTTTACTCATGGCATGGGAGGATTTTAGGCTTTCTAAACTCTGAGAAAGCAAGAAGTCTGACAATTAGATTTAGGGGTAGGATTATGGTAATGTTTAGCGAGGAAGATTAGTGTTAGGGTGGGCTCTTAGGGTTAGGGGTTAGGGTTTAAGGTTTGTGTTATTTTTAACAGTTACAGTTACGTTTATGGTTAAGTTTCAGGGTTAGGGTTAAGGTTTGGTTTTATCGTTTGGCACAGGGTTAGGCTTCAGTGTTAGCTTTATGGTTAAAAATTAGGATTAGGGTTAGGGTTAAGGGTTAGTGTGGGGGTTAATGGTAAGGTTCAAGATTAAGGGTTAGGGTTGGGCTTAGGGTTAGGAATAAGGCTTCGTGTAACATTTAGGTTTAGAGTTAAGTGTTATGGTTATGGCTAGAGGTTAGGGTTAGGTTTAGGGTTCATGGTTAGGGTTACATTTAGGGGTTCGGGTTACGGGTTAAGTTTAGGGCGAGTGTTTAGTGTTACTGTTGGGCGTTAGGTTAAGGGCCGAGGTTTAGGGTTAGGATTTAGGTTTAGTGTTAGGGCTTAGATTTAGTGGTTAGTTTAAGGGCACATGCTCTGTTTAATCTATGGTGGGAAGGGTGCAGACTGGGTCGCCTCAACACCACACCATCGTACTTGGGCCTTGGGCCCAGACCTACATGCAGGACTCAGGCAGAGCCTCTTCTCACTCGTGGCATGGCTCTATTGTAGGGTTGGTCAACTCTGAGAATGAAGGAAGTGTGAGAATTAGGGTTATGGTTAGGGTTATGTGTTTGGGGTTAGAGGTTTGGGTTTGAGTGAAGTTTAGTGGTTAGGAATTAGAAGTTAGGATTAGTGTGTCAGGGGTTAGGTGTTAGGTTTTTGTAAGGGGCTAGCGTTAGATTTAGGTTTAGGGTTAATGTTCAGGTGGGTTAGGGGTCAGCGTTAGGGTTAGGCTTACAAGATAGGATTAAGGTAAAGGGTGAAGGCTTAAGATTAGCAGTAAGGGTTAAGGTTAGGGTTAAGGGTTAGGGTTTCGGTCCAAGTTAAGGGTGAGAGTGAGGGTTAACAGTTGCGATTAGGGTAATGGTTTAGGGATAGTAATAGGTTTAAGGGATAGGGTTAGGGTTAGGTTTAGGGTTCGGGGTTAGGGTTAGCATTAGCGGTTAGGGTTAGGGTTAGGGGTTAGGGTTACAGTTAGGGTTAGGTCTAGGCATTATGGTAATGGTTCGTGTTAGGGTTAAGAATTAGGGTTAGGTTTAATTGTTAGGATTATGATCAGGGTAATGGTTAGGGTTAGGGTTAGCGGTTAGAGTTAGGGTTAGTGTTAGGGTTGTTTGTAGGGTGAAGGTAATGTTTAGCAGTTTAGAATTAAGGTTAGGGATTAAGTGTTACGGTTATGCTAGGAGTTAGGCTTAGAATTAAGGGATAGGGTTTGTTCTTAGGGTAAGTGTTATGCAATAACATTAGGATAGGGGTTAAAGTTAGGGTTACAGTGAGGTTTACGTGTTAAGGTGAACAATAACATCAGGGTTAGGTGTTATGTTCAGGGTTAGGGTTATGGGAGAGGTGCAGGGTTTTTGCTTAGGGCATGGGCCCTGTCAGCACTAGCAGGGGGAGTTAGGGGGCTGTGATTGTCCCCGGGAACCCACTCTATTGTGCACAGAGTATGGGCTCCTGGGTTTCATGCAGGACACTGTGGCAGAGCCAGCTTTCACGCATGGCTTTGGAGAATTGTAGGCTTTTAAAACTCTGAGATAGCAAGAAGTCTGAGAATTAGATTTAGGGTTAGGATTATGGTTAGGGTTAGGGATGAAGATTAGTCAGGGAGAGGGCTTAGGGTTAGGGCTTAAGCTTCGAGTGAGGATTAGGGGTTAGGGAGTAGGTGTTGGGTTTAGTGATAGGGTTAGGGCTTAGGGGTTAGGGTTGGGTTAGGGGCTAGGGTTAGATTTAGAGTGGGGTTAGGGTTAGCGTTATGGGTTAGAGTTAGGGTTAAGGGATAGGATAAGGGTTAAGCGTTAAGGCTTAGGGTTAGCGTTAAGTGTTAGGTTTAGTTTTAAGGGTTAGGGTTACAGTTCGAGTTAAGGGTTAGTGTGGGGTTAACGGTTAGGGCTAGGGTTATGGGTTAAGGATAGAGTTAGGTTTAAGGCTTAGGATTAGGGTTCAGTGTTAGGGTTAGCATTAGGGATTAGGGTTAGGGTTAGGGGTTACGTTTACTCTTAGGGTTAGGTCTAGGCATTAGGGTACGTGTTAGTGTTAGGCTTAAGAGTTAGGGTTAGGTTTAATTGTTAGGATTAGGATCAGGGTTAAGGGTTAGGGTTAAGTGTTAAGTGTTACGGTTATTTTTAGGTGTACGGTTAGGGTTAGCGGTTAGGGTTAGGGTTAGTTTGTAGGGATAAGGTAATGTTTAGCAGTTTTGAATTAGCCTTAGGGATTAGGTGTTACAATTGTGGCTAGGAGTTAGGGTTAGAATTAAGGGATAGGGGTTGTTCTTAGGGTAAGTCTTATGCATTAACGTTAGGATAACAGGTTCAAGTTAGAGTTATGGTGAGGTTGATGTGTTAAGGTGAGCAATAGTATCAGGGTGAGCTGTGATGTTCAGGGTTAGGGTTATGGGTGAGGGGTAGTGTTTATGCTTATATCACGAGCCCTCTCTGCTCTAGGAGGGGGCTTAGAGGGCTGGGATAGATGCCGGAAGCCACTCTATCATACACTGGGTATGGGCCCCTTGGTTTCATGCCGGACACAGTGGCCAAGCCTCCTTCTACACATGGCATGGGAGGATTGTAGGCTTTGTAAACTCTGAGAAAGCAAGAAGTCTGAGAATTAAATTTAGGGCTAGGATTAGGGTTAGGGTTAGCAATATAGGTTACTGTTATGGTGAGGGCTTAGGGTTAGGGGTTTCAGTTAGGGTCAGGGTTAAAGGTTAGTGTTAGGTTTAACAGTTACAGTTAGGTTTAGGGTTAAGCTTTAAGGTTTAAGCTTAGGGTTAAGATTAGGGGTTAGGTTTTGGTACAGGGTAAGGGTTAAGTGCTAGGTTTAGGCTCAAAGATTAGGATTAGGGTTAGGGTTAAGGTTTAGTGTGAGGGTTAACGGTTAGGGTTAAGGTTAAGTGTTAGGTTTATGGGTTAGGGTTAGGGTTAAGTGTTCATGTTAGGTTTAGGGTTAGAGTTAAGTGTTATGGTTAGGGTTAGGGGTTTGGGTTAGGTTTAGGGTTCATGGTTAAGGTTACATTTAGGGGTTAGGTTTAGGGTAAGCGTTTAGTGTTAGTGTTGGGCATTAGGGTCAGGGCTTAGGTAGGGTTAGGGGTTAGGGTCAGTGTTTGGGCTTTGATTTGGCGGTTAGTTTAAGGGTACAGGACCTGTGTAATCTATGGTGAGAAGGGTGCAGAATGTTTCCATGCGACACTACACCATCGGATCCTGGGCCTTTGGCCCAGACCTACTTGCAGGACTCATGCGGAAACTCTACTCACGCATTGCATGGTTGTATTTTAGGCTTGGTTAACTCTGAGAATGGAAGTAGTGTGAGAAATAGGGTTATGGTTAGGGTTAAGGGTTTGGTGTTAGGGGTTAGGGTTCAAGTGAGGTTTAGTGGTTAGGGACTAGGATTTAGGGTTAGTGTTAGGGTTAGGGGTTAGTTTTGCGTTAGGGGCTAGGGTTAGATTTATGGTTGGGGTTAGTGTTAGGGTTAGGATTAGGCATCAGGGTTAGTGTTAGGGTTAAAGGATAGGATTGGCGTTAAGTGTTTAGGCTTAGGGTTTGTGTTAAGTGTTAGGGTTGGGGTTTAGGCTTAGGGTTACGGTTTGAGTTAAGCTCTAGGGTGAGGGTTAAAGATTAGGCTTAGGATTATTGGTTAGGGATAGAGTTATGTTTAAGGGTTAGGGATAGGGTTAGGTTTAGGGTTCAGTGTTAGGGTTAGCATTAGGGGTTAGGGTTAGGGTTAGGGGTTAGGCGTAGTGATGTATTAAGGGCTATGGTTAGAATTAGGATTGGGGTTAGTGTTAGGTTTAGGGTTAGGGGTTAGGTTTAGGGTTAAGGGATAGGATTATGGTTAAGGGTTGGGCGTAGCTTTAGGGTTAAGATTTAGTGTTAGGGTCCGGTTTAAGGGTTAGGGTGAGGGTTAACGGTTAGGGTTAGGGTTGGGGTTAGGGGTTAGGGATATAGTTAGTATTAAGTGTTAGAGTTAGGTTTAGGGTTCAGGGTTAGGGTTAGCTTTAGGGGTTATGATTAGGGTTAGGTGTTAGTTTAGTGTTAGTGTTAGGTCTAGGCGTCAGGGTAAGGTTTAGGGTTAGGGTTAAGAGCTAAGGTTGGGTTAGGGTTAGGGTTAGGGTTAGGAGTTAGGTTAAAGGGTCAAGGGTTAGCATTATTTTTAGCCATAGCTTTGGCGTTAGGAGTAAGGGTTAGGTTCAGTGTTAGGGTAACAGTAGGTTACCGTAACAGTAACTACGTAGGGTAACAGTTAGTGGTAGTGGTTTAGAATTAGGGTTAGGGATTAGTTGTCACAGTTATGACTAGGAGATAGGGTTAGAATTATGGGATAGGGGTTAATCTCAGGGTAAGTGTTATGCATTAACGTTAGGATAAGAGGTTAAAGTTCAGGTTACGGTGAGGTTTACATTCTAAGGTGAGCAATAGAATCAGGGTTAAATGTTATTTTCAGGGTTAGAGTTTTGGGTGAGGTGTAGAGTTTATGCTTAGGGCACGGGCCTTGTCTGCATTAGGCGGGGGGGGGGGGTTAGGGGGCTGGGATTGTCACCAGGAACCCACTCTATCGTACTCTGGTTATGGGCCCCAGCGGTTCATTCAGGACACAGTGGAAGAGCCTCCTTTCACGCATGGCATGGGAGGATTGTAGGCTTTCTAAACTCTAAGAAAGCAAGAAGACTGAGAATTAGATTTAGGGTTAGGGTTAGGGTTCGGGTTAAGGATCAAGGTTAGTATTAGGGTGAAGGCTTAGAGTTAGGGGTTACGGGTAGCGTTACAGGTTACTCTTAGTTTTAACCGTTACAGTTAGGTTCAGGGTTAAGGTTTATGGTTAGGTTTAAGGTTAGGGTTTAGGGTTTGGTACAGGATTAGGGTTAAATATTAGGTTTAGGGTTAAAGATTACGATTAAGGTTAGGTTTAAAGGTTAGTGTGAGGGTTAACAGTCAAGGTTAAAGTTAAGAGTTAGGGTTAGGGTTAGTGTTAGGATTAAGGGTTCATGTTAGGTTTAGGGTTAGAGTTAAGTGCTATGGTTAGCGCTCGAGGTTAGGGTTAGGTTTAGGGTTCACAGTTAGGGTTACGTTTAGAGGTTAGCATTAGGGTTAGGGATTAGCTTTAGGGTAAGAGTTTAGAGTTAGTGTTGGGCTTTAGGCTCAGGGCTTAGGTTTAGGGTCAGAGGTTAGGGTTGATGTTAGGGCTTAGATTTAGTGGTTAGTTTAAGGGCACAGGACCTGTTTATTCTACAGTGAGAGGGGTTAGGGTTAGGGTTAGGGTTGTCGTAGGGGTTAAGGTTAGATTTAACCTTGGGGTTAGTGTTAGGGTTAGGATTAGGGGGTTAATGTTAGGGTTAGGGGTTAAAAACACCTACAGCCAGCCCTAACCCGATTTCTGACACTTCTTCCATTCTCAGAGTTAACCAAGCCTACAATACAGCCATGTCATGCGTGAGAAGAGGCTCCACCTGAGTCCTGTATGTAGGTCTTGGCCCAAGGCCCAGCGTACGGTGGTGTTGTGTCGCAGCGACCCTGTGCACCACTCTCACCATAGATTAAACAGGTCCTGTGCCCTTAAACTAACCGCTAAATCTCAGCCCTAACACTAATCCTAACCCCTAACCCTAAAAGTTATCCTTAACCCTACTGTTAACACTCAAACTAACCCTTAACTCTAACCCTTGTCATGATCTTTAACCCTAACCCTAACACTTAACCCTAACCCTGTACCAAACCATAACCCCTAAGCTTAACCCTAACCCTAAACCTAAACCCTAAGTCTAACTGTAACTGTTAAACCTAACAGTAACTTTTAACCCTAAAACTAACCGTATCCCCTTACCCGAAGCCCTCACCCTAAGATTAAACTTCATCCCTAACCATAACGATAATCCTAACCTTAAATCTAATTCTCAGACTTCTTACTTTCTTAGAGATTTGAAAGCTTACAAACCTCCTTTACCATGCGTGAAATCAGGCTCTGCCAGAGTGTCCTACAAGAAACCCATGGGCCCATACCCTGCATACGATAGAGTGGGTTTCTGGTGACAATCGCATCCCCCTCAATCCCACTCCTAGGGCAGACAGGGCCCATACCCTAAGCAAAACCCTACCCCTCACTCATAATTCTAACCCTGATCCTATTGCTCACCTTAACACATAAACCTCACCGTAAACCTAACTTTAACCACTTATCCTAACATTAATGCATAACACTTATGCTAAGAACAACCCCTATCACTTAATTCTAACCCTAACTCCTAGCCATAACAGTAACCCCTAATCCCTAACCCTAATTCTAACCACTAAACATTACCTTAACCCTACAAACAACCCTAATACTAACCCTAACCTTAAACGCTAACCCTAACCTTATCCCTAAACATAACCTTAAAAGTTTACCCTAAACCCTAACCCTATCCCCTAACCCTAAGCCTAACCCTTAATTCTGATCCTAATCCTAACAATTAAACCTAACCCTAACCCTTAACCCTAACACTAACCCTTACCTTAATGCCGAGACCTAATCTTAGCAGTAAAGCTACCTCTAACCCTAACCCTAGACCTTAAACCTAACACTATCCCTAACTTATAACCCTAACCCTAACTGTTAACCCTCACCCTAACCCTTAACTCGGACCATAACCCTAACCCTTAACCCTAACCCTATCCCTTAATGCTAACCCTAAGCCTTAACCCTTAACCCTAATCCTATCCCTTAACCCTAACCCTAACCCCTAACCCTAACCCTAACCCTAACCCCAACCCTAAATCTATCTCTAGTCCCTAACCCAACCCTAACCGTTAACCCCTAATGCTAACATTAACCCTAACCCCTAATCCCTAACACCTAACCCTCACGCGAACACTAACCCCTAACCCCAAACACCTAACCCTAATCATAACCATAATTCTCACACTTCCTCCATTCTCAGAGTTAGCCAAGCCTACAATAAAACCATGCCATGCGTGAGAAGAGGCTCTGCCTGAGACCTGCATGTAGGTCTGGGCCCAAGGCCTAGGGTACGATGGTGTGGTGTGGCGATGACCCATTCTGCACACTTCTCACCATAGATTACACAGGTCCTGTGCCCTTAAAATAACCTCTAAATCTAAGCCCTAATGCTAACTCTAACACTAACCCTTAACCCTAAACTTAAGCCCTGACCCTAACGCCCAACACTAACATTAAACCCTTACCCTAATCCTTACCCATAACCCTAATGCCTAAACGTAACCCTAACGATGAACCCTAAACCTAACCCTAACCCCAAACCCTAAGCATAACACTTAACTCTAACCCTAAACCTAACACGAACACTTAAACCTAAACTTAACCACTAACCCTAACACTTAACCTTAACCCTAACCGTTAACTCTCACACTAACCCTTAAACCTAACCCTAATCGTAATCTTTAACCCTAAACCTAACAGTTAACCCTTACCCTGTACCAAAACCTAACCCCTAACCTTAACCTTAACCCTAACACTTGACCCTAAAGCTAACTGTAACCATTAAACCTAACACTAACCTTTAACCCTGACCGTAACTCTAACCCCTAACCCTAAGCCCTCACCCTAATGCTAAACTTTATCCTTAACACTAACCATAATCCTATCCCTAAATCTAATTCTCAGACTTCTTGCTTTCTCAGAGTTTAGAAAGCCTACAATCCTCCCATGCCATGCGTGAAAAGAGGCTCTGCCACTGTGTCCTGCATGAAACCCAGGGACCCATACCCAGTGTACGATAGAGAAAGTTCTCGGCCACAATCCTAGACCCCTAATCCTCCCGCCTAGTGCAGACAGGGCCCGTGCCCTAAGCATAAAAAGTACGCCTAACATATAACCCTAACCTTGAACGTAACACCTAACCCTGATCCTACTGCTCACCTTATCATGTAGACCACACTGTAACCCTAACTTTAACCGCATCTCCTAAAGTTAATGCATAACACTTACACTGAGAACAACGCCTATCCCATAATTCTAACCCTAAATCTTAGCCATAACCATAAAACCTAATCCCTAACCCTAATTCTAAACTGCTAACCCTAACCTTAACACTACCAACAACCCTAACACTAACCCTAACCCTAACCCTCACCCCTAATCCTACCCTATGCCTAAAAGTAACCCTAACTCCTAACCCTTATCCCTAACCAAAAGCCCTGTCCCTAACCATAAGACTTAAGTCTCACCCTTATACCCTAACCCTAATACGAATCCTTAAGCCTAACCCCCAATCCTAACAATTAACCTTAACCCTAACTGTTAACGCTCACCCTAACCCTTAAATCAGACCAAAACCCTAACATTTAACCCTAACCCTAATCCCTAATGCTAACCCTAAGCCTTAACCCTTTACCCTAATCCTATCCCTTAAGCCTAACCCTAACCCTAATTCCTAACCCTAACCATAATCCCTAACCCTAACCCTAACACTAACCCTAACTCTGAATCTAACCTTAGCCCCTAAACCAACACTAACCCCTAACCCCTAACCCTAACACTAACACTAACTCCTAATTTCTAACCCCTGAACCACACTCGAACCCTAACCCCTAACCCCAAACAATTAACCATAACCATAACCCTAATTCTCACACTTCCTCCATTTTCAGAGTTCACCAAGCCTACAATAGAGCCATGCCATGAGTGAGAAGAGGCTCCGCCTGAGTCCTGCATGTAGGTCTGGGCCCAAGGCCCAGGTACGATGGTGTGGTGTCAAGGGGACCAATTCTGCACCCTTCTCACCATAGATTAAACAGGTCCTGTGCCCTTAAACTAACCGCTAAATCTAAGCCCTAACACTAAACCTAAACGCTAACCCTAAACCTAAGCCCTTATCCTAATGCCCAACACTAACACCAAACACTCACCCTAAACCTAACCCGTAACCCTAACCCCTAAACGTAACCCTAACCATGCACCCTATATCTAACCCTAACCCCTAACCCTAACCATAACACTTAACTCTAACCCTAAACTAACATAAACCCTTAACACTAAACCTAATCCCTAACCCTCATGCTTAACCCTAACCGTTAATCCTCACACTTACCTTTAAACCTAACCCTAATTGTAATCTTTAACTCTAAACTTAACACTTAAACCTTAACCTGTACCAAAACCTATCCCCTAAACTGAACCCTAACACTAAACCTTAACGCTAAACCTAACTGTAACTGTTAAACCTAACACTGACCTTTAACTCTGACCCTAAACCTAACCCCTAACCCTAAGGCATCACCTTAACACTAAACTTCATCCCTAATTCTAACCATAATCCTAACCCTAAATCTAATTCTCAGACTTTTTCTTTCTCAGAGTTTAGAAAGCCTATAATCCTCCCATGCCATGTGTGAAAGGAGGCCCTGCCACTGTGTCCAGGGGCCAATACCCAGCATACGATAGAGTGATTTCCCGGCGAATATGCTAGCCCCCTAACCTCTCCGCCTAGTGCAGACAAGGCACGTGCCCTAAGCATAAACACAACCCCTAACCAATAACCCTAACCATAACTGTTAACTCTCACCCTAACATTTAACCCTGACACTAACCCTAACCCGTAAACCTATCCCTAAACCTTTACCCAAAGCCTAAGCCTTAACTCTAACACTATCATTTAACCCTAGCCCTAACCCCTAAATGTTACACTAACCATGAACCCTAAGCCTAACCGTAACCCCTAACACTAACCATAACACTTAACTGTAACCCTAAACCTAACAAGACCCCTTAACCCTAACACTAACCCCTAACCCTAGCCCTTAAACTTAACCCTAAACTTTTACCCTCACACTAACCTTTAACACTAACCATAATGCTAATCTTTAACCCTAAACCTAACACTTAACTCTTACCCTGTACGAAACCCTAACCCCTGACCTTAACCCTGACAATAAACCTTAACCCTAAACCTAACTTTAACCGTTAAAACTAACACTAACCTTAACCCTAACTCTATCCCTAACCCTTAACCCTAAGCCCTCACCCTAACACTAATCGTCATCCCTAATCCTAACCATAATCCTATCCCTAAATCTTAATCTCAGACGTCTTCCTCTCTCAGAGTTTAAAAAGCCCTCACCCTAAAATTTAACCCTAAACCTAACTGTAACTGTTTAAACTAACACTAATCTTTAACCATAACCCTAACCCTTAACCTGAACCCTAAGCCAAACTCTTAACCCTAATCCTATCCCTTAACCCTAACTCTAATCCCTAACTCGAACGCTAACACTAACCCCAACCCTAAACCTAACCCTAGCCCCTAACCCAACCCTCACCCCAACCCCTAACCCTAACACTAACCCTAACCCCTAATGCCTAACCCCTAACCCTCATTTGAACACTCTCTCCTAAACCCAAATCCCTAACCCTAACCATAACCCTAATTCTCACACTTCTTCCATTCTCAGAGTTAACCAAGCCTACAATACAACCATGCCATGCATGAGAACAGGCTCCCCCTGATTCCTGCATGTACGTCTGAGCCGAAGGCCCAGGGTACAATGCTGTGGTGTCTCAGCGACCGATTCCACACCCTTCTCACCATAGATTAAACAGGTCCTCTGACCTTAAACTAATCGCTAAATCTAAGTCCTAACACTAACCCCTACCTAAACAGAAACCCTGACCCAAACTCCCTTCACTAACACTATACCCTTACACCAAACCTAACCCCTAAACCTAACCCCTAAACATAACCTTAACCATGAACCCTAAACCTGAACCTAAACCCTAACACTTAAGTGTAACCCTAAACCTAACACGAACCCCTAATCCTAACCCTAAACCCTAACCCTAACCCTTCACCTTAACCCTAACCGTTAACCCTCAGCTAACCCTTAAACCTAACACTAATCCTAATCTTTACCCCTAAGCCGAACACTTAACCCTAACCCTGTACCAAACCCTAATCCCTAACACTAAGCCCTCTCCCTAACACTAAACTTCATCCCTAACCCTAACCGTAATCCTAACCCTAAATCTAATTCTGAGACTTCTTGCTTTCTCAGAGTTTAGAAAGCCTACAATCCTCCCATGCCATGCATGAAAGGAGGCTCTGCCACTGTGCCCTGCATGAAACCCAGAGGCCCATACCCAGCATACGATAGAGTGGGTTCCTGGTGACAATCCCAGCCTCCGAGCCCCCCCACCTAGTGAAGACAGGGCCTGTGCCCTAAGCATAAACACTGCCCCTAACCCATAACCATAACCCTGATCATAACATCTGACCCTGATCCTATTGCTCACCTTAACATGTAAAACTCACCATAACCCTAACCCTAACCCCTTATCCTAACGTTAATGAATAATACTTACCCTGAGGACAACACCTATCCCATAATTCTAACCCTAACTCTTATTCATAACTGTAAAACCTAATACCTAATTGAAAGCTGCTAACCCTAAATTTAACCCTACCAACAGCCCTAACACTAACCCTAACCCTAACCCTTGATCCTTAAGCCTAAACCCTAACCCTAACCCTAACCCTAAGTATAAACTCTACCCCTCACCCATAACCCTAACCCTGAACATAAAACCTAACCCTGATCCTATTGCTCACCTTAACACGTAAAGCTCACCGTAACACTAACTTTAACCGCTTACCCTAACTTTAAGCATAAAACTGACCCTGAGACCAACCCCTATGCCATAATTCTAACCCTAACTCCTTACCATAACCATAACACCTAATCCCTAACCCTAATTCTAAACTGCTAAACCTAACCTTAAGCCTACAAAAAACCTTAACGGTAACACTAACCCTAACACCTAATCCTAACCCTGTGCCTGAAAATAAACCTAACCCTTAACCTTTTACCCTAATGCTAACCCATAACCCTAACCATAACACTTTACTCTAACCCTAAATCTAACACGAACGCTTAACACTAGCCCTAAACCCTAACCCTAACCCTTAAACACAAACCTAACCGTTAACACTCACACTAACCGTCAACCCTAATCCGAATTCTAATCTTTAACCCTAAACCTAACACTTAACCCTAACCCTGTACCAAACCCTAACCCCTAACCATAACCGTCACCCTAAAACGTAACCCTAAACCTAACTGTAACCGTTAAACCTAACTCTAACATTTAACCTTTACTCTACCCATAATCCCTAGCCCTAATCCCTCACCCTAGCACTAACCTCATTCCTAACCCTAACTGTAATCCTAACCCTAAATCTAATTATCAGACTTCTTGCTTTCTCAGCGTTAGAAAGCCTACAATCCTCCCATGCCATGAATAAAAGGAGGCTCTACCACTGTGTCCTGCCGGAAACCCCAGTGCCCATACTCAGCATACACTAGAGTGGGTTCCCGACGACAATCGCAACCCCAAACCCCTCCCCCCCTGCCTAGTGCAGACAGGGCCCGAGTCGTAAGCATAAACCCTACCCCTCACCCCTAACCATAACCCTGAACATAACACCTGACCCTGATCCCATTGCTCACCTTAAAATGTAAATCTCACCATAACCCTAAATTTAACCCCTTATCATAACGTTAATGCATAACACTTACCCTGAGAACAACTCCTATCTCTGAATTCTAACCCTAACTCCAAGCCATAACCATAACACCTAATCCCTAATGCGAATTCTAAACTGCTAACCCTAACCTTAAACCTACCATCAAACCAAACATTACCCTACCCCCTAACTTTAAAACTATGCCTAAAAATAACCCTAACACTTCACCCTTAATCCTAACCCCTAACTCTAACCCTAACCCTACCCCTAAGACCCTAACCATAACCCTAACTGTTAACCCTCACCCTAACACGTAACCCTGAACTTAACCCTAAACCTTAACACTAACCCTTAACCCTAACCCTAAGCCAAACCCTTAACCATAATCCTATCGTTTAACCCTAAACACTAACCCTAATATTAACCCCAACCCTAAACCTAACCCTAGCACCCTAACCCAAACCCAACAACTAACCCCTATCCCTAACACTAACCCTAACTCCTAATCCCTAGGACCTAACCCTGACTCGAACCATAATCCCAAACTCCAAACCCCTAACCCAAACCCTAACCCTGATTCTCACACTACTTCCATTCTCAGAGTGAAGCAAGCCTACAATACAGCTATACTATGCGTGAGATGAGGCTCCACCTGAGTCCTGCATGTAGGTCCTTTCCCAAGGATCAGGGAACGATTTTGTGCTTTCGTGGAGACTCCGACAGCACCCTTCTCACCGTAAATAAAACAGGTCCTGTGCCCTTAAACTAAAAGCTAAATCTCAGCCCTAACACTAACACTAACCCCTAACCGTAAACATAAGCTCCGACCGTAACGCTGAACACGAACTCTAAAACCTTACCCTAAACCTAATCCCTAACCCTAACACTAACCCATAAACATAACACTAACCATGAACCCTAAACCTAACCCTAACCATAACACTTAACGCTAACCCTAAAGCCTACACGAAGACTTATTCCTAACACTAACAAAAACCCTAGCCCTTAGTCTTGATCCTTATCATTAACCCTCACACTAGCCCTTAACCCTAACCCTAATCCTAATCTTTAACCCTAAAGCTAAAACTTAAGCCTAACACTGTACCAAACGCTAAACCTTAACCTTAACCCTAACCCTAAAACATAACCATAAACCTGACTGTAACGGTTAAACCTAACACTAACCTTTAACCCTAACCACTGACCTTAAGAACGCACCCTAACACTAACCTTCATCCCTAAACATTACCATAAACCTACCCCTAAATCTAATTCTCAGACTTCTTGCTTTCTCAGAGTTTAGAAAGCCTACAATTCTCCCATGTCATGAGTAAAAGGAGGCTCTGCCACTGTGTCCTGCAAGAAACCCGGGGGCCCATAACTAGTGCATGATAGAGCGGGTTCCCAGTGGCAATCCTAGTCCCTAACCCCCCCCCCTCCTGGTGAAGACAGGGCCCGTGCGCTAAGCAAAAACACTATCCCTAACAGATAACCCTAACTCCAAACATAAAACCTAACCCTGATCCTGTTGCTCACCTTAAAACATAAACCTAACCATAACACTAATTTATCCCCTTATGTTAACGTTAATGCATAGCACCCAAAGAAGAAGCCCTATCCCATAATTCTAAACCTAATCCCTAGCCATAACCATAACACCTCATCCATATTCTAAAATGCCAACCCTAAACTTCAACCTACCATCAACCCTAACCCTAACACTAACCCTTAACCCTAAGCCCTCACCCTAACACTAATCTTCATCCCTAAACCGTGCCGTAATCCTAACCCGAAATGTAATTCTCAGACTTCTTGCTTTCTCAGAGTTTTGAAAGCCTACAATCCTACTAAGCCATGCATGAAAGCCCGCTCTGCGACAGTGTCCTGCAGGAAACCAGAGGCCCATACACTGCATACGATAGAGTAGATTACCAGCGACCATCACAGAACCCTATCTTTGCCTCCTAGTGCATACAGGGCCCGTGCCCAGAGCATAAACCCTACCCCTCACCCATAAGACTAACCCAGAACATAACACCTAACCCTGATCATACTGCTCACCTTAAGAGGTAAAGCTCACCATAACCCTAACTTTAACACCTTATCTTAACGTTAATGCATGACACCCTGAGAAAAAGCACTATACTGTAATTCTAACGCTAACTCCTAGCCATAACCATAACACCTGATCCCGAATTCTGAAACGCCAACCCTAACCTTAACCCTACCAACAACACTAACACTAACCCTAACACCTTACCCTAACCCTACGCATAAAAATAACCCTAACCGTTGATCCTTAGTCATAACCCCTAACCTTAACCCTAACACTTAACCCTAATCCCAAGCCTAACCATTAAACATAACCCTAACACTTAACCTTAAACCTAACCTTTACCTTAATGCCTAGAGATCTAACCCTAACACTGACTTACAGTTAACACTAACCCTAACCCCCTAATGTTAACCTTAAACCTGAACCATAAACCTAACCCTTAACCCTAATCCTATCCCTAACCCCCTAACCCTATCCCTAACTGTTAACCCTCACCCTAACCCTTAACCGTGACCCTAACCCTAAACCTGAACCCTTACCCTAAGCCTAACCCTTAACCCTAACCCTATCCCTTAACCCTAACGCCTAACCCTAACGCTAACTCCAAACCTAAACCTTACCCTGGCCCCCTAAACCAGAGTTAACACCTAACCCGTAACACTAACTCTAACCCTAACCACTAATCCCTAGCACCTAACCCTGACTCCAAGCCTAACCCCTAACTCGAAACCCCTAACCCCAACCCTAACCCTAATTCTCACACTACTTCCATTCCCGAGTGAAGCAAGCCTACAATACAGCCATGCCATGTGTGAGATGAGGCTCCGCCTGAGTCCTGCATGTAGATCTTGTCCCAGGGCCCAGGGAATGATGTTGTGCTTTCGTGATGACTCCGACCGCACCCCTCTCACCGTAGATTAACCAGGTCCTGTGCCCTTAAACTGACCGATAAATCTAAGCCCTACCACCAACCCTAACCCCTGACCCTGAACCTAAGCCCCGAGCCTAAAGCCCAACACTAACTCTAAACCCTTACCCTAAACCTAAACCTTAACCCTAATGCTAACCCCTAAACGTAACCCTAACCGTGGACAGTAAACCTAACCCTAACCTCTAACACAAACCCTAACACATAACTCGAACCCTAAAGCTAACCCTAACCCTTAACCCTAAACCTAAACCCTAACCCTAACTCTTAACCTTAACCCTAACCGTTAACTCTCACGCTAACCTTTAATCCTAACCCTAATCCTAATCTTCAACCGTAAACCTAACACTTAACCCTAACCCTGTACCTAACCCTAACCCTATACCAAACCCTAACCCCTCATCTTAACCCTAACCGTAAACCTCAACCCTAAACCGAACTGTAACCGTTAAACCTAAGAGTAACCTTTAACCCTAACCCTAATCCCTAACCCTAAGCCCTCACCCTAACACTAAAATTCATCCTTAACCCTAACCAGAATCCTAACCCTAAATCTAATTCTCAGACTTCTTGCTTTCTTAGAGTTTAGAAAGCCTGCAATCCTCCCATGCCATGCGTGAAAGGAGGCTCTACCACTGTGTCCTGCATCAAACCCACGGGCCCATACCCAGAGTACGATACAGTGGGATCCTGGTGACAATCCCAGTCCCCTAACCTCCCCCCAGCCCCGCCTAAGGCAGACAGGGCCCGTGCGCTAAGCATAAACAATACCTGTAACAGATATCCCTCACCGTGAACATAACACCTAACCCTGTTCCTATTTCTCCCCTTAACACGTAAACCTCACCGTGAGCCTAACTTTAACCTCTTATCGTAACGTTAGTGCATAACACATTCCCTGAGAACAACCCCTATCCCATAATTCTAACCCTATCTCCTAGTCGTCACTGTAACACCTAATCCCTAACCCTAATTCTAAACCGCTAACTCTAACCGTAACCCTACCTACAACCCTAACACTGACAGTAACCCTTACTTCTAACCCCAACGCTATGCCTAACAAAAACCCTTAACCCTTCACCCTAACCCCTAAGCCTTACCCTAACCCTTAACCCTAATCCTAATCCTATCCATTCAACCTAACCCTAGCTCTTAAAGCTAACCCTAAACCTTACCCTCACGACTAGACCTAACCCTGACACTAACCTAACACCTAACCCTAACCATAACCCCTACAGCTAACCTTAACCCTGAACCCTAAACCTAACCCTAACACTGAACCCTCACTATATCCCCAACCTCTAAGCCTAATCCTAACCGTTAACCCTCACCCTAACACTTAAACTGGACCATAACACTAAACATTAACCCTAACACTAAACTTTAACCCTAAACCTGAGCCCAACCCTTAACGCTAATCCTATCCTTTTACCCTAAACCTAACTCCTAAACCTAACCCTAACACTAACCCCAATCCTAATTCTAACCATATCCCTTCATAAAACACTAACTCCTAACCCTAACACTTACCAAAAACCCTAATCGCTAATCCCTAACACTAACGCTTAACCTTTACCGTAACCGTTAACCCTCACCCTAACCCTTAACGCTGACCCTAACCTTAACCTTTAATCTAAGCCTGACCCTTAACCCTAACAGTAAGGAAAACCCTCACGCCAACCTTATCCCTTATCCCTAACCCTAACACTACAGCTAAAAATAACACTAACCTTTGATCCTTAAACCTAACCCCTAACACTTACTTTAACCCCAAACCCTAACCCTAATCCTAAGCATTAAACCTAACCCTATCTCTTAACCCTTACTCTAACGCCTAGATCTAACCATAAAATCTAACCTACCACCTAATCCTAACCTTAAGCCCTAATGCTAACTCTAACCCTGAACCCTAAACCTACCCGTAAACCCTTAACACTAACCCTATCCATAAACCTTAACCCTGACCCTAACCATTACCCGCACCCAAGCATTTAACCCTGACCCTAACCCTAATCCTTAACGATAAACTTAACACTAAACCCCAACCCTAAGCCCAACACTTAACCCTAAACCTGACCCTTGACCCCTAAACCTAAACCTAAGCCTAACCCCAACCTGAACCCTTAATCTTGACCCTTACCCTTAACCCTCACACTAACCCTACTCCTAATCTTTAACCATGAAGCTAACACTGAAGCCTACCCCTGTGCCAAACGCTAAACCCAAACCTTAACCCGAACCCTGAGACTTAACTGTAAACCTAACTGTAACTGTTAAACCTAACACTAACCTTTAACCCCAACCCCTAACCCAAGACCCCACCCTGACACTAATCTTCATCCCTAAACATTACCAGAATCCTACCCCTAAATCTAGTTCTCAGAGTTCTTGCTTTCTCAGAGTTTAGAAAGCCTACAACCCTCCCATGCCATGAGTAAAAGGGGGCTCTGCCACTGTGTCCTGCATGAAACCCAGGAGCCCATACCCAGCGTACGATAGAGTGTGTTCCCGGGGACAATCCCATCCCCCTAACCCCAGCCCCCCGCCCAGTGCAGACAGGGCCCGTACGCTAAGTATAAACACTACCCCTAACAGATAACCCTCACCCTGAACATAACACCTAACCCTGATCCTATTGCTCACCTTAAAACATAAACCTCCCCGTAACCCTAACTTAGCCCCTTAACTTAACGTGAATGCATAACACCTTGAGAAGAAGCCCTATCCCGTAATTCTAATCCTAAACCATAGTCATAACCGTAACACCTCATCCCTAATTCTAAAACGTCAAACCTAAACTTCACCCTACCAGCAACCCTAACCCTAACCCTAACCCCTAACCCTAAGCCCTCACCCTAACCACTAATCTTCATCCCTAAACCGTGCCATAATCCTAACCCGAAATCTAATTCTCAGACTTCTTGCTTTCTCAGAGTTTTGAAAGCCTACAATCCTACTAAGCCATGCATGAAAGCCGGCTCTGCCACAGTGTCCTGCATGAAACCCAGAGGCCCATACACTGCGTGCGATAGAGTGGGTTCCCAGCGACCATCACAGACCCCTAACTTCGCCTCCTAGTGCATACAGGGCCCGTGCCCTAAGGATAAACCCTACCCCTCACCCATAACCCTAACCCAGAACATAACACCTAACCCTGATCCTACTGCTCACCTTAACAGGTAAAGCTCACCGTAACCCTAACTTTAACCCCTTATCTTAACGTTAATGCATGACACCCTGAGAACAAGACCTATACCGTAAATCTAACGCTAACTCCTAGCCATAACCATAACACCTAATCCCTAATTCTGAAACGCCAACCCTAACCTTAACCCTACCAACAACACTAACATTAACCCTAACCCCTTACGCTAACCCTACGCCTAAAAATAACCCTAACCTTTGATCCTGAGTCATTACCCATAATCTTAACCCTAACCCTCAACCCTAATCCCAATCCTTAACCATTAAACTTAACCCTAACTCTTAACCCTAACCCTGACCTGTACCCTAATGCCTAGAGATCTAACCGCAACACTGACCTACAGTTACACTAACCCTACCCTCTAACGCTAACCTTAAACCTGAACCATAAACCTAACCCTTAACCCTAACCCTATCCCTAACCCCATTACCCTAACTCTAACTGTTAACCCTCACCCTAACCCTCAACCTTGACCCTAACCTTAAACCTTAATCCTAACCATGCGTTTCATGAGCCTCTGCCTTTGTCCTGCGTGACAGTTGAAGCCCAACACCAAGGGTAAGATGAAGTGGGGACGCAGCCTTGCTCCACACCCACAGTGCCCCGTACATTAGACGGGTCCCGTGACCTAACACACACCGTTAAACGTAAGCCCTAACCCTATCACTAAACCAAACCCTTCGTAAGCCCTGAATCTAACTCCTAACAGTAACCCTAATCCCTGACCCTTACTCTTGCCTCTCACCCTAAACCTAAACCCAACCACTAAACATAATCCTAATCTCTAACCCTAACAGTAATCCTAACCCTAATTCTAACCTAAAACCCTAACCCCTAAACCTAATCCTAGTCCCTAACACCTAACCTTACCCTAAACCGAATTCCAATTCTCAGAGTTCTTCAATTCAAAAACTTAAAAAAGCCTACAATCCACCAATGCCGTGTCTGAGATGAGCGTCCGCCCCTATGTCCTGCATGACAGGCAGGCGCCAATGCCCAGGGTACTATGGAGTGGAGTCCTGGGGTCTGTAGGCTTGCTAAACTCCAGTTTGGAAGAATTGCTATAGTCATATATAGGGATGCTTACATTTACTTATAGAAAGCAACTATTGATGTGTGATTTGTAGGCTTGCCTTACTCTAGTTTGGATGAAGAAGCTGAATCATATATAGGAATATTAGCTTTGAGTTAGAGGAAGCATCTATGGGGGGTGCTTTTTTGGCTTGTTAAACTCTGGTTTGGAAGAAGTTCGAGAGTCTTATATAGGAACGATATCATTCATTCAGAGAAAGCAATTATAGGGAGTTGGTTTGTAGGCTTGCTAAGCTCTAGTTTGGAGGAAGGCGAGAGTCATATATAGAACGCTTACGTTCACATAAAGCGTCTACGGGGGGACGGATTCTAGGCTTCCTAAACTCTAGCTTGGAAAAAGAGGACAGTTATGTATAGGAACTCTCGGCGGGGGATTTGTAGCATTGCTAAAATCTTAGATTGGAAAAGTTGCGAGAGTCATACATAGGAATGTTAACATTCACTCAATGAAAGCAACTATAAGGGGTGCTTTCCAGGCTGGCTACACTCTAATTTGGAAAAAGTGCGACAGTCATATATAGGAAGGCTTATATTCACTCAGACAAAGCAATTATGTGTAGGTGTATAGTAGGCATGCTAACTCTAGTTTGGAAAATTTCGAGAGCCATGTATAGGAAAGCATACAGTAACTTAGAGAAAGCAACGAACAGGGGTGGAGTGTAGGCTTTCTAAACTCTAGTTTGGAGGAAGTGCCATAGTCATATATAGGAACGCTTAAATTCGTTCAGAGAAAACAGCTGTCGGGGATTGGTTTGTAGACTTATTCAACTCTAGTTTGGAAGAAGTGCGAGAGACATATATAGGAATGTTTACATTGACTCAAAGAAAGCAACTATGGGGGAGTGTTATTTTGGCATGCCAAATGTTAGTTAAGAAGAGGTACAAGACTCATATATAGGAACGCTTACATTCACACAGCGAGAGCAACTACGGAGTAGTGTCAGGTAGACATGTTAAAGTCTAGCTTGGGAGAAGTTCCAGAGTCCTATATAGGAAAGGTAACAGCCACTTTGAAAAAGCAAGTCTTGGCGGGTGGTTTGTAGGCCTGCAAAACCCTGTTTTGGTTGAAGTGTGAGAGTCATATATGAGAACGCTTACATTCCCTCAGAGAAAGCAACGATGGGGTTGTTTGTAGGCTTACTAAACTGCAGTTTGGAAGAAGCACGAGAATCACATATAGGAGCACATACATTTTGACGCACTGAAAGTAACTATGGGGTGGTGTTTTATAGGCATGCTAAACTCTAGTTTGGACGAAGTTTGAGAATCACATATAAGAAAGCTTAGAGTCACTTAGAGAAAGCAAATCTCTGGGTGTGGAATGTAGGCCTGCTAAACTCTATTTTGGTTTAAGAGTGAGAGTCATATATGGGAAGGCTTACATTCCCTCAGAGAAAGCAACGACGGCGTGGTGGTTTGTAGGCATACTAAACTCTAGTTTGGAAGAAGTAGGAGAATGATATATGGGAACGCTTACATTCGCGTAGAGAAAGCAATTATGGGGTGGCGTTTTTGTAGCCATGCTAATCTCTAGTTTGGAAGAAGTTAAGGAGTAATATATAGGAAAGGGTACAGTCATAGAAACCAACTCTCGGGGGATGTTTTGTACACCTGCAAAACTCCAGTTTGGAAGTGGGAGAGAGTCATATTGGGGACCGCGTGCATTCACTCAGAGAAATCAACGATGGGATTGTGATTTGTAGGCATAGTCAACTCTAGTTTGGAAGAAGTACGAGAATCGTATATAGGAAAGCTTACCTTCACGCAGAGAAAGCAACTATGGAGTGATGTTTGTATGCCTACTAAAATATAGTTTGGAGGAAGTTCGAGAGCCATATCTGGGAAGCTTACAGTCACTTAGAGAAAGCAACCCTAGGGGGTGTTTCGTAGGCCTGCTAAACTCTATTTTCAATGAAGTGTTAGAATAATATATGGGAACTCAGTGAAAGCAACGTTGTGGTTGTGGTTCCTAGAAGAAGCAAGAGAATCACATGTAGAACCGCTTACATTCCGGCACCGAATGCAACTATGGGGTGGTGTTTTGTAGGCTTGCAAAACTCTAGTTTGGACGAAGTTTGAGAGTCATATATAGGAAAGTTTACAGTCACGTAGAGAAAGCAACTCTCTGGGTGTGGAATGTAGAGTTATTTTGGTTGAAATAGAGTTATTTTGGTTGAAATGTGAGAGTCATATATGGGAACGCTTACATTCACTCAGAGAAAACAACGTTTGGGTGGTGGTTTGTAGGGCATACTAAACTGTAGTTTGGAAGAAGTACGAGAGTCCTATATAGGAACACTTACATTCACACAGAGAAAGCACTTATGGCGTCAGGTTTTGTAGGCATGCTAAACTGTAGTTTGGAAGAAGTTGGAGAACCTTATACAGGAAAGATTACCGTCACCCAGGGAAAGCAACTCTCGGGAGATTTTTTTGTACACATGCTAAACTCTAATTTGGATGAAGTGTGAGAGTCAAACATGGGACCGCTTACATTCCCTCAGAGAAACAACACTGGGGTGGTTTTTGTAGGAATACTAAATAGTTTGGAAGAAGTACGAGAATGATATTTGGGAACGCTTACATTCACACAGAGAAAGCAACTACGTGGTGGTGTTTTGTAAGCATGCTATAGTTTGGAAGAAGTTCCAAACCTGAACAGTCATTTAGAGAAAGCAACTCTTGGTGGGTGATTTTTAGGTCTGCTAAATTGTATTTTGAAAGAAGTACCAGAGTCATATATACTAATGCTTACATTCATGCAAAGAAAAAACCATGGGGTGATGTTTTGTGGGCATGTTAACCTGTAGTTTGGAAGAAGTTGGAGAGTCTTATTTAGGAAAGCTTACAGTCACCTAGAGAAAGCAACTCTCGGGAGAGCCTTTCTTGGCCTGCTAAACTCTACTTTGCATCAATTGTGAGAGTCAAACATGGGAATGCTTTCATTCATTCAGAGAACGCAACGTTTGGGTGGTGGTTTGTAGGCATTCTAAACTGTATTTTGGAGGAAGTACGAGAGTCATGTATATGAACGCTTACATTCATGCAGAGAAAGCAACTGTGGGGTGGTTTCTAGGCATGCTAAACTCTAGTTTGGACGAAGTTTGACAATCACATATAAGAAAGCTTAGAGTCGCTTAAAGCAAATCTCTGGGTGTGGAATGTAGGTGTGCCAAACTCTATTTTGGTTTCAGAGTGAGAGTCATATATGGGAAGGCTTACATTCACTCAGAGAAAGCAACGATGGTGTGGTCGTTTGTAGGCATACTGAACTATAGTTTGGAAGAAGTAGGAGAATGATATATGGGAACGCTTACATTCATGCAGAGAAAGCAATTATGGGGTGGCTTTTTTGTAGCCATGCAAATCTCTATTTTGCAAGAAGTTAAAGAGTAATATATAGGAAAGCGTACCGTCATTTATAGAAACCAACTTTCGGGGGATGATTTGTAGGCCTGCAAAACTCTACTTTGGAAGAAGGGGGAGAGTCATATGGGGGACTGGGTATATTCACTCGGAGAAATCAACGACGGGGTTGTGGTTTGTAGGCATACTAAACTCTAGTTTGGAAGAAGGACGAGAATCATTTATAGGAACGCTTACATTCATGCAGAGAAAGCAACTATGGAGTGATGTTTGTATGCCTACTAAACGATAGATTGGAGGATGTTCGAGAGTCATATCTGGAAAGCTTACAGTCATTTAGAGAAAGCAACTCTCTGGGGGTGGTTCGTAGGCCTGCTAAACTCTATTTTCAATGAAGTGTTCGAATCATATACAGGAACGCTTACATTCACTCAGAGAAAGCAACGTTGGGGTGGCCGTTTTTGAGCATACTAAACTCTACTTTGGAAGAGGTACGAGAGACATACATAGGAACGCTTACATTAACACAGAGAAAGCAAATACGGGGTGCTGTAGTGCAGGCATGCTAAACTATAGATTGGAAGAAGTTCGAAAGCTGACAGTCACTTAGAGAAAGCAACTCTTGGCGGGTGATTTTTAGGTCTGCTAAATTGTATTTTGAAAGACGTACAAGAGTTATATACACAAACGCTTACATTTATGCAGAGAAAGAAACTATGGGGTGATGTTTTGTTGGCATGCTAAACTGCAGTTTGAAAGGACTTCCAGAGTGTTATATAGGATAGCTACAGTCACCTAGAGAAAACAACACTCGGGACAGCTTTGCAAGCCTCTAAACACTAATTAGCAGCAATTGTGAGAGTCAAATATGGGAAAGCTTACATTCACGGAGAGAACACAACGTTTGGGTGGTGGTTTGTAGGCATAATAACTGTAGGTCGGAAGAAGTAGGAGAGTCATATATATGAACAGTTACATTCACGCAGAGAAAGAAACTGTTGGGTGGTGTATGTACGCATGTTAATCTATACTTTGGAGGAAGTTTGAGAGTCATATCTGGGGAAAATTACAGTCACATAGCTAAATCAACCATCGGGGACTGGTTTGTAGGTCTGCTAAATTCTATTTTGGAAAAAGTGATTCATATAAGGGAATGCTTATGTTCACTCAGAGAAAGCAACGATGCGGTGGTGTACTGTTGGCATGCTAAACTTTAGTTTGGAAGAAGTTCGAGAGTTTTACATAGGAAAGCTTACATTCACCTAGAGAAAGCAACTCTCAGGATGTGGTTTATAGGCCTGGTGAACTCTAATTTGGATCAAGTGTGAGAGTCATACATACGAGTTCCAAAATACAGTTTAGGATGCCTACAAACCACCAGCCTAACATTGCTTTCTCTGAGTGGATATAGGCCTTCCCTTATATGAATCTCGGACTGCTTTCAAAATGCAATTTGCCGGACCTACAAAACACCGCCCGAGAGTTGCTTTCTCTCACTATAAGCTTTCCTATATATGACTTTGGGACATAGTTTAGCATGCCAACAAAAGGCCACCCCATAGTTTGCGTGAATGTAAGCGTTCCTATGCATCACGCTCGTACTTCTTCCAAAGTATAGTACACCTACCAACCACCTCCCCAACGTTGCTTTTTCTGAGTGAATGTAAGCATTCTTTTATTCTCGTACTTCCTCCAAACTCCAGTTTAGTGTGACTAAAAATCACCACCGCAACCTTGCTTTCTCTGAGTGAATGTTAGCGTTCCCATTTAAGATTCACACTTCATCCAAAATAGAATTTAGCAGAACTACAAACCGGCCCCCAAGGGTTGCTTTCTCTGTGAGACTGTAAGCTTTCCTATTACTCTTAACTTCTCCGCAACTAGAGATTTGCATGCCTACAAAACACCACCCCATAGTTGCCCTCTCTGCGTGAATGTAAGCACTCATATATATGACTCTGCTACTTCTTCCAAAATACAGTTTAGTATGCTTACAAACAACCAACCAAACGTTGCGTTCTCTCAGAGAATGTTAGCGTTCCCAAGTATGACTGTTCCAAATGATGCAAAGTAGAGTTTAGCAGGCTTACAAACTATCTCTCGAAAGTTGCTTCCTCTGGGGGACTGTAAGCTTTCCTATAAAAGACTGTCGAACGTCTTTGAAACTACATTTCAGCACGCCAACAAAACATAACCACATAGTTTCTTTCTCAGCATAAATATAAGCGATTTTATATATGACTCTTGTACTTCTATCAAAATACAATTTAGCAGACCTCAAAATCAACCGCCAAGAGTTGCTTTCTCTAAGTCACTGTCAGCTTTCAAACTTCTTCCAAATTATATTTTATCATGCCTACAAAACACCACCCCATAGTTGCTTTCTCTGTGTCCATATAATCGTTCATATATATGACTCTCGTACTTCTTCCAAACTGGAGTTAGTATACCTACAAACCGGCACCCCAATTTACCTTTCTCTGAGTGAATGAAGCGTATCCATGTATGCCTCTTTCACTTCATCCAAATTAGAGTTTAGCGGCCCACAAACCACCTCCTGTGAGTTGCTTTCTCTAGGTGACTGTAAACTTTCCTATATAAGACTCTCGAACTTCTTCCAAACTACAGTTTAGCATGCCAACAATACAGCGCCCCATCGTTGATTTCTCTGAGTGAACATAAGCGTTCCCATATATGACTCTCACTCTTCTTCCAAAATAGAATTTAGCAGACCTACACAACACCCGATGGTTCCAATTCTCTAGGTGACTTTAATTTTTCCCACATATGACTCTCGAACTTTCTCCAAACTAGATTATGATGATTACATAGACCACCCCACAGTTGCTTTCTCTGCGTGAATGTAACCGTTCATATATGACTCTCCTACTTCTTTTGAACTACAGCATTTATTCCTACAAACCATCACGACAACGTTCTTTCTGTGAGTGAATGCAAGCGTTCTCACACTTCATCCAAATTACAGTTTAGCAGACCTACCAACAAACTACAGAGATTTGTTTTTCTCTGTGTCACTGTAATCTTTCCTATGTAAGGCTCTCGAACTTCTTCCAAACCACAGTTTAGCATGCCAACAAAATACGATCACAGAGTTGCTTTCTCTGCGTGAATGTAAGCATTCGTATATATGACTCTCCTACTTCCTCCAAAATACAGTTTAGAATGCTTACAAACCACCACCCAAACGTTGCGTTCTCTGAGTGAATGTAAGCGTTCCCATGTTTGACTCTCACAATTGATGCAATCTAGAATTTAGCATGCTTAGAAACAATCTCCCGAGAGTTGCTTTCTCTGGGTGACTGTAAACTTTCCTATGTAAGACTCGCGAACTTCTTCCAAACTACAGTTTAGCATGCCAACAAAACACCGCCCCATAGTTGATTTCTCTTCGTGATCATAAGCGTTCCCATATATGACTCTCATTCTTCTTTCAAAATAGAATTTAGCAGATCTACAAAATGGCCCCCAATGGTTGCTTTCTCTAAGTGACTGTAATTTTCCCCAGATATGACTCTCGAAATTCCTCCAAACTACAGATTAGCATGCATACATACGCCACCCAACAGTTGCTTTCTCTGCGTGAATGTAACCGTTCATATATGACTCTCCTACTTCTTCCGAACTACAGTTATTATGCCTACAAACCACCACCCAAACGTTGTGTTCTCTGAGTGAATGTAAGCGTTCCCATGTTTGACTCTCACAATCGCTGCTTGTTAGAGTTTAGCAGGCTTGCAAAGCTCTCCTGAGTGTTGCTTTCTCTAGGTGACTGTAAGCTATCCTACATAACACTCTCGAACTTCTTCCAAACTGCAGTTTAGCATCCCCACAACACATCACCCCATAGTTTCTTTCTACGCATGAATGTAAGCGTTTGTATATAAGACTCTGACACGTCTTTCAAAATACAATTTAGCAGACTTAAAAAATCACCCGCCAAGAGTTGCTTTCTCTAAGTGACTGTCAGCTTTCGAACTTCTTCCATTCTATAGTTTAGCATGCCTGCACTACAGCACCCCGTATTTGCTTTCTCTGTGTTAATGTAAGCGTTCGTATTTATGTCTCTTGTACCTCTTCCAAAGTAGAGTTTAGTATGCTCACAAACGGCCACCCCAACGTTGCTTTCTCTGAGTGAATGTAAGCGTTCCTGTATATGATTTTAACACTTCATTGAAAATAGAGTTTAGCAGGCCTACGAACCACCCCCTGAGAGTTTCTTTCTCTAAATGACTGTAAGCTTTCCAGATATGACTCTCGAACATCCTCCAAACTATAGTTTAGTAGGCATACACACATCACTCCATAGCTGGTTTGTCTGCGTGAATGTAACCGTTCATATATATGACTTTCCTACTTCTTTCGAACTACAATTAAGGCCACAAACTGCAACCCAAACCTTGCGTTCTGAGTGGATGTAAACCTTCCCATACTTGACTTTAAGAGTTGGTGCAAATTATCAGGCTTAGAAATCATCTCCCAAGAGTTGCTCTCTCTAGGTGACTGTAAGCTTTGCTATATAAGATTCTAAACTTCCTCCAAACTATAGTTTAGTAGGCATACAAACCTCACTCCATAGTTGCTTTCTCTGCATGAATGTAAGCGTTCCTATATATGATTCTCCTACTTTCTCCAAACTAGAGTTTAGTATGCCTACAAAACACAACCCCATCCTCGATTTCTCTGAGTCAATGTACGTGGTCCCCAATATGACTCTCCCACTTCTTCCAAAGTAGAGTTTTGCAGGCCTACCCTTCATCCCCCGAAAGTTGGTTTCTATAAATGAGTGTACGCTTTCCTATATAACTTCTTCCAAACTAGAGATTAGCATGGGTACAAAAAAGCCACCCCATAATTGCTTTCTCTGCATGAATGTAAGCATTCCCATATATCATTTTCCTACTTCTTCCAAACTAGAGTTTAGTATGCCTACAAACCACCACACCATCGTTGCTTTCTCTGAGTGAATGTAACCCTTTCCATATATGACTCTCAATCTAAACCAAAATAGAGTTTAGCACGCCTACATTCCACACCCAGAGATTTGCTTTCTCTAAGCGACTCTAAGCTTTCTTATATGTGATTCTCAAACTTCGTCCAAACTAGAGTTTAGCACGCCTAGAAAACACCACCCCACAGTTCCTTTCTCTGCATGAATGTAAGCGTTTGAATATATGACTCTGGTACTTCTTTCAAAATACAATTTAGCAGACCTAAAAATCCACCGCCAAGAGTTGCTTTCTCTAAGTGACTGTCTGCTTTCGAACTTCTTCCAAACTATATTTTAGCAGGCCTACAAAACACCACCCCATAGTTGCTTTCTCTGCGTCCATATAAGCGTTCATATATATGACTCTAGTACTTCTTCCAAACTGGAGTTAGTATAGCTACAAACCAGCACCCCAATTTACCTTTCTCTGAGTGAATGAAGCGTATCCATGTATGCCTCTTTCACTTCATCCAAATTAGAGTTTAGCGGCTTACAAACCACGTCCTGTGAGTTGCTTTCTCTAGGTGACTGTAAACTTTCCTATATAAGACTTTCGAACTTCTTCCAAACTACAGTTTAGCATGCCAACAATACAGCGTCCCATCGTTGATTTCTCTGAGTGAACATAAGCGTTCCCATATATGACTCTCACTCTTTTTCCAAAATAGAATTTAGCAGACCTACACACCAGCCCCCGATTGTTCCTTTCTCTAAATGACTCTAATTTTCCCCAGATATGACTCTCGAACTTCCTCCAAACTACAGATTATGATGATTACATACGCCACTCCACAGTTGCTTTCTCTGCGTGAATGTAACCGTTCATATATGACTCTCCTACTTCTTCGAACTACAGTTGTTATTCCTACAAACCACCACGACAAAGTTCTTTCTCTGAGTGAATGCAAGCGTTCTCACACATCATCCAAATTACAGTTTAGTAGACCTACCAACAAACTACAGAGAGTTGTTTTCTCTGTGTCACTGTAATCTTTCCTATATAAGGCTCTCGAACTTCTTCCAAACCACAGTTTAGCATGCCAACAAAATACGATCACAGAGTTGCTTTCTCTGCGTGAATGTAAGCATTCGTATATATGACTCTCCTACTTCCTCCAAAATACAGTTTAGAATGCTTACAAACCACCACCCAAACGTTGCGTTCTCTGAGTGAATGTAAGCGTTCCCATGTTTGACTCTCACAATTGATGCAAATTAGAGTTTAGCACGCTTAGAAACAATCTGCCGAGAGTTACTTTCTCTAGGTGACTGTAAGCTTTCTTATATAAGACTCGCGAACTTCTTCCAAACTACACTTTAGCATCCCAACGAAACACTGCCCTATCGTTGATTTCTCTGAGTGAACATAAGCGTTCCCACATATGAATTTCACTCTTCTTCCAAAATAGAATTTAGCAGATCTACAAAACGGCCCCCGATTGTTGCTTTCTCTAAGTGACTGCAATTTTCCCCAGATATGACTCTCGAACTTCCTCCAAAGTATAGATTAACATGCGTACATACACCACCCAACAGTTTCTTTCTCTGCGTGAATGTAACCGTTCATACATATGACTCTCCTACTTCTTAGGGTAAAGGTTAAGCGTTAGGGTTAGGGATTAGTGATTAGGGATTTTGGTTAGTGTTAGGGTTAGCGGTTAGGAGTTAGTGTTTTATGAAGGGGTATGGTTAGAATTAGGATTGGGGTTAGAGTTAGGCTGAGGTATAGGGGTTAGGTTTAGGGTAAAAGGATAGGATTAGGGTTACGGGTTGGGCTTACGTTTAGGGTTAAAGTTTACTGCTAGGGTAAGGGATAGGGTTCAGGGTTAGCTTTAGGGGTTCTGGATAGTGTTAGGTGTTAGGTTAGTGTCAGGGTTAGGTCTAGTCGTGAGGGTAAGGTTTAGGGTTAGCTTTAAGCGCTAGGGTTACGTTTAATGGTTAGGATTAGGATTAGGGTGAAGGGTTAGGGTCAAGGGTTAGGGTTTTTGTTAGGCATAGCGTTGGGGTTAGAAGTAAGGTTTACTGTCAGTGTTAGGGTTGTAGGTAGGGTTACGGTTAGGGTTAGCGGTTTAGAATTAGGGTTAGGGATTAGGTGTCACAGTGATGACTAGGAGATAGGGTTAGAATTATGGGATAGGGGTTGTTCTCAGGAAATGGGTTATGCATTAACGTTAGGATAAGAGGTTAAGGTTAGGCGCACGGTGAGGTTTACGTGTTAAGGGGAGAAATAGGAACAGGGTTGGGTTGTTATGTTCAGGGTTAGGGTTATCTGTTAAAGGTATTGTTTATGCTTAGCGCACGGGCCCTGTCTGCATTAGGCGGGCGGGGGGAGTTTAGGGGGCTGGGCTTGTACCCGGGAACCCACTCTATCATACTCTGGGTATGGGCCCGTGGGTTTCATGCAGGACACAGTGGTAGAGCCTCCTTTCACGCATGGCATGGGAGGATTGCAGGCTTTCTAAACTCTAAGAAAGCAAGAAGTCTGAGAATTAGATTTAGGGTTAGGATTATGGTTAGGGTTAAGGATGAAGTTTAGTGTTAGGGTGAGGGCTTAGGGTTAGGGCTTAGGGTTAGGGTTAAAGGTTAGTCTTAGGTTTAACGGTTACACTTTGGTTTACGGTTGAGGTTTACGGTTAGGGTTAAGATGAGGGGTTAGGGTTTGGTACAGGGTTAGGGTTAAGTGTTAGGTTTAGGGTTGAAGATTAGGATTAGGGTTAGGATTAAAGGTTAGCGTGAGAGTTAACGCTTAGGGTTAAGGTTAAGAGTTAGGGTTTAGGGTTAGGGTTAGGGTTCGTTTTAGGGTTAGAGTTATGTGCTATGGTTTGTGTTAGAGGTTAGGATTAGGTTTACTGGTCACGGGTAGGGTTACGTTTAGGGGGTAGCATTAGGGTTAGGGTTAGGGTTAAGGGATAGGATTAGGGATAAGTGTTGGGCTTAGGGTTAGGGTTTAGTGTTAGGGTTAGCATTAAGGATTAGGGGTAGGGTCAGGGTTAAATGCTTGGGTGCGGGTAATGGTTAGGGTCAGGGTTAAGGTTCATGGATAGGGTTAGTGTTAAGGGTTACCGGTAGGTTTAGGGTTCAGGGTTAGAGTTAGTATTAGGGCTTAAGGTTAGGATTAGGCGGTAGGTTAGATTTAGGGTTAGATCTAGGCGTTAGGGTAAGGGCTAGCGTTAGGGTTAAGAGATAGGGTTAGGTTTAATGCTTAGGATTAGGGTTAGGGTTTGGGGTTAAAGTAAGTGTTAGGGGTTAGGTTTAAGGATCCAAGGTTAGGGTTATTTTTAGCTGTAGTGTTAGGGTTAGGGATAAGGGATCC
Source organism: Eulemur rufifrons (assembly GCF_041146395.1). Classification (NCBI taxonomy): domain Eukaryota; kingdom Metazoa; phylum Chordata; class Mammalia; order Primates; family Lemuridae; genus Eulemur; species Eulemur rufifrons. Next base: position 854,197 of record NW_027182826.1, on the reverse strand, counting down.
CATTAGCATTAAGGGTCTTCCTTACTGTAGGGTTAAGGGTTAGGCTTAGAGTTAAAGGTTAAGGTTAGGGTCAGTGTTAAGATTTAGGGTGAGGGTTAACGGTTAGGGTAAAGGTTAAGCGTTAGGGTTAGGGATTAGTGATTAGGGTTTTTGGTTAGTGTTAGGGTTAGCGGTTAGGAGTTATTGTATTATGAAGGGGTATGGTTAGAATTAGGATTGGGGTTAGAGTTAGGGTGAGGTATAGGGGTTAGGTTTAGGGGTTAGTTTTAGGGTAAAAGGATAGGATTAGGGTTACGGGTTGGGCTTAGGTTTAGGGTTAAATTTTACTGCTAGGGTTAGGGATAGGGTTCAGGGTTAGCTTTAGGGGTTCTGGTTAGGGTTAGGTGTTAGGATAGTGTCAGGGTTAGGTCTAGTCGTGAGGGTAAGGTTTAGGTTTACCTTTAAGAGCTAGGGTTAGGTTTAATGGTTAGGATTAGGATTAGGGTTAAGGGTTAGTGTAAGGCTTAGGGGTTAGGGTGAAGGGTTAGGGTTTTTATTAGGCATAGCGTTGGGGTTAGAAGTAAGGGTTACTGTCAGTGTTAGGGTTGTAGGTAGGGTTACGGTTAGAGTCAGCGGTTTAGAATTAGGGTTAGGGATTAGGTGTCACAGTGATCACTAGGAGATAGGGTTAGAATTATGGGATAGGGGTTGTTCTCAGGAAATGGGTTATGCATTAACGTTAGGATAAGAGGTTAAAGTTAGGCGCACGGTGAGGTTTACGTGTTAAGGGGAGAAATAGGAACAGGGTTGGGTGTTACGTTCAGGGTTAGGGTTATCTGTTAAAGGTATTGTTTATGCTTAGCCCTCGGGCCCTGTCTTCATTAGGCGGGCGGGGGGAGTTTAGGGGGCTGGGATTGTACCCGGGAACCCACTCTATCATACTCTGGGAATGGGCCCGTGGGTTTCATGCAGGACACAGTGGTAGAGCCTCCTTTCACGCATGGCATGAGAGGATTGCAGGCTTTCTAAACTCTAAGAAAGCAAGAAGTCTGAGAATTAGATTTAGGGTTAGGATTCTGGTTAGGGTTAAGGATGAAGTTTAGTGTTAGGGTGAGGGCTTAGGGTTAGGGATTAGGGTTAGGGTTAAAGGTTACTCTTAGGTTTAACGGTTACACTTTGGTTTAGGGTTGAGGTTTACGGTTAGGGTTAAGATGAGGGGTTAGGGTTTGGTACAGGGTTAGGGTTAAGTGTTAGGTTTAGGGTTGAAGATTAGGATTAGGGTTAGGATTAAAGGTTAGCGTCAGAGTTAACGCTTAGGGTTAAGGTTAAGAGTTAGAGTTTAGGGTTGGGGTTAGGGTTAGTTTTAGGGTTAGAGTTATGTGCTATGGTTAGTGTTAGAGGTTAGGGTTAGTTTTACTGGTCACGGTTAGGGTTACGTTTAGGGGGTAGCATTAGGGTTAGGGTTAGGGTTAAGGGATAGGATTAGGGATAAGTGTTGGGCTTAGGGTTAGAGTTTAGTGTTAGGGTTATCATTAAGGATTAGGGGAAGGGTCAGGGTTAAATGCGTGGGTGCGGGTAATGGTTAGGGTCAGGGTTAAGGTTCACGGATAGGGTTAGTGTTAAGGGTTACGGGTAGGTTTAGGGTTCAGGGTTAGAGTTAGCATTAGGGCTTAAGGTTAGGATTAGGCGGTAGGTTCGATTTAGGGTTAGATCTAGGCGTTAGGGTAAGGGCTAGCGTTAGGGTTAAGAGATAGGGTTAGGTTTAATGCTTAGGATTAGGGTTAGGGTTTGGGGTTAAAGTAAGTGTTAGGGGTTAGGTTTAAGGATCAAAGGTTAGGGTTATTTTTAGCTGTAGTGTTAGGTTTAGGGATAAGGGATCCCATTAGCATTAAGGGTCTTCCTTACTGTAGGGTTAAGGGTTAGGCTTAGAGTTAAAGGTTAAGGTTAGGGTCAGTGTTAAGATTTAGGGAGAGGGTTAACTGTTAGGGTAAAGGTTAAGCCTTAGGGTTAGGGATTAGTGATTAGGGTTTTTGGTTAGTGTTAGGGTTAGCGGTTAGGAGTTAGTGTTTTATGAAGGGGTATGGTTAGAATTAGGATTGGGGTTAGAGTTAGGGTGAGGTATAGGGGTTAGGTTTAGGGGTTAGTTTTAGGGTAAAAGGAAAGGATTAGGGTTACGGGTTGGGCATAGGTTTAGGGTTAAATTTTACTTCTAGGGTTAGGGATAGGGTTTAGGGTTAGCTTTAGGGGTTCTGGTTAGGGTTAGGTGTTAGGTTAGTGTCAGGGTTAGGTCTAGTCGTGAGGGTAAGGTTTAGGGTTACCTTTAAGAGCTAGGGTTAGGTTTAATGGTTAGGATTAGGATTAGGGTTAAGGGTTAGTGTAAGGCTTAGGGGTTAGGGTGAAGGGTTAGCGTTTTTATTAGGCATAGCGTTGGGGTTAGAAGTAAGGGTTACTGTCAGTGTTAGGGTTGTAGGTAGGGTTACGGTTAGGGTTAGCGGTTTAGAATTAGGGTTAGGGATTAAGTGTCACAGTGATCACTAGGAGATAGGGTTAGAATTATGGGATAGGGGTTGTTCTCAGGAAATGCGTTATGCATTAACGTTAGGATAAGAGGTTAAAGTTAGGCGCACAGTGAGGTTTACGTGTTAAGGGGAGAAATAGGAACAGGGTTGGGTGTTACGTTCAGGGTTAGGGTTATCTGTTAAAGGTATTGTTTATGCTTAGCGCACGGGCCCTGTCTGCATTAGGCGGGCGGGGGGAGTTTAGGGGGCTGGGATTGTACCCGGGAACGCACTCTATCATACTCTGGGTATGGGCCCGTGGGTTTCATACAGGACACAGTGGTAGAGCCTCCTTTCACGCATGGCATGGGAGGATTGCAGGCTTTCTAAACTCTAAGAAAGCAAGAAGTCTGAGAATTAGATTTAGGGTTAGGATTCTGGTTAGGGTTAAGGATGAAGTTTAGTGTTAGGGTGAGGGCTTAGGGTTAGGGATTAGGGTTAGGGTTAAAGGTTACTCTTAGGTTTAACGGTTACACTTTGGTTTAGGGTTGAGGTTTACGGTTAGGGTTAAGATGAGGGGTTAGGGTTTGGTACAGGGTTAGGGTTAAGTGTTAGGTTTAGGGTTGAAGATTAGGATTAGGGTTAGGATTAAAGGTTAGCGTCAGAGTTAACGCTTAGGGTTAAGGTTAAGAATTAGGGTTTAGGGTTAGGGTTAGGGTTAGTTTTAGGGTTAGAGTTATGTGCTATGGTTTGTGTTAGAGGTTAGGGTTAGGTTTAGTGGTCACGGTTAGGGTTACGTTTAGGGGGTAGCGTTAGGGTTAGGGTTAGGGTTAAGGGATAGGATTAGGGATAAGTGTTGGGCTTAGGGTTAGGGTTTAGTGTTAGGGTTATCATTAAGGATTAGGGGAAGGGTCAGGGTTAAATGCTTGGGTGCGGGTAATGGTTAGGGTCAGGGTTAAGGTTCACGGATAGGGTTAGTGTTAAGGGTTACGGGTAGGTTTAGGGTTCAGGGTTAGAGTTAGCATTAGGGCTTAAGGTTAGGATTAGGCGGTAGGTTCGATTTAGGGTTAGATCTAGGCGTTAGGGTAAGGGCTAGCGTTAGGGTTAAGAGATAGGGTTAGGTTTAATGCTTAGGATTAGGGTTAGGGTTTGGGGTTAAAGTAAGTGTTAGGGGTTAGGTTTAAGTATCAAAGGTTAGGGTTATTTTTAGCTGTAGTGTTAGGGTTAGGGATAAGGGATCCCATTAGCATTAAGGGTCTTCCTTACTGTAGGGTTAAGGGTTAGGCTTAGAGTTAAAGGTTAAGGTTAGGGTCAGTGTTAAGATTTAGGGTGAGGGTTAACGGTTAGGGTAAAGGTTAAGCGTTAGGGTTAGGGATTAGTGATTAGGGTTTTTGGTTAGTGTTAGTGTTAGCGGTTAGGAGTTAGTGTTTTATGAAGGGGTATGGTTAGAATTAGGATTGGGGTTAGAGTTAGGGTGAGGTATAGGGGTTAGGTTTAGGGGTTAGTTTTAGGGTAAAAGGATAGGATTAGGGTTACGGGTTGGGCTTAGGATTAGGGTTAAAGTTTACTGCTAGGGTTAGGGATAGGGTTCAGGGTTAGCTTTAGGGGTTCTGGTGAGGGTTAGGTGTTAGGTTAGTGTCAGGGTTAGGTCTAGTCGTGAGGGTAAGGTTTAGCGTTACCTTTAAGAGCTAGGGTTAACTTTAATGGTTAGGATTAGGAT
>NW_027182826.1:835000-840000 GCF_041146395.1 Eulemur rufifrons | reverse complement strand
AGGGTTAAGTGTTAGGTTAGTGTCAGGGTTAGGTCTAGTCGTGAGGGTAAGGTTTAGGGTTAGCTTTAAGAGCTAGGGTTAGGTTTAATGGTTAGGATTAGGATTAGGGTTAAGGGTTAGGGTAAGGCTTAGGGGTTAGGGTGAAGGGTTAGGGTCAAGGGTTAGGGTTTTTGTTAGGCATAGCGTTGGGGTTAGAAGTAAGGGTTACTGTCAGTGTTAGGGTTGTAGGTAGGGTTACGGTTAGGGTTAGCGGTTTAGAATTAAGGTTAGGGATTAGGTGTCACAGTGATGACTAGGAGATAGGGTTATTATTATGGGATAGAGGTTTTTCTCAGGAAATGGGTTATGCATTAACGTTAGGATAAGAGGTTAAAGTTAGGCGCGCGGTGAAGTTTACGTGTTAAGGGGAGAAATAGGAACAGGGTTGGGTGTTATGTTCAGGGTTAGGGTTATCTGTTAAAGGTATTGTTTATGCTTAGCGCACGGGCCCTGTCTGCATTGGGCGGGCGGGGGGGAGTTTTGGGGGCTGGGATTGTACCCGGGAACCCACTCTATCATACTCTGGGTATGGGTCCGTGGGTTTCATACAGGACACAGTGGTAGAGCCTCCTTTCACCCATGGCATGGGAGGATTGCAGGCTTTCTAAACTCTAAGAAAGCAAGAAGTCTGAGAATTAGACTTAGGGTTAGGATTATGGTTAGGGTTAAGGATGAAGTTTAGTGTTAGGGTGAGGGCTTAGGGTTAGGGATTAGGGTTAGGGTTAAAGGTTACTCTTAGGTTTAGTGGTTACACTTTGGTTTAGGGTTGAGGTTTACGGTTAGGGTTAAGATGAGGGGTTAGGGTTTGGTACAGGGTTAGGGTTAAGTGTAAGGTTTAGGGTTGAAGATTAGGATTAGGTTTAGGATTATAGGATAGCGTGAGAGTTAACGCTTAGGGTTAAGGTTAAGAGTTAGGGTTTAGGGTTAGGTTTAGGGTTAGGGTTAGTTTTAGGGTTAGAGTTATGTGCTATGGTTTGTGTTAGAGGTTAGGATTAGGTTTACTGGTGACGGTTAGGGTTACGTTTAGGGGTTAGCATTAGGGTTAGGGTTAGGGTTAGGGTTAAGGGATAGGATTACGGTTAAGTGTTGGCCTTAGGGTTAGGGTTTAGTGTTAGGGTTAGCATTAAGGACTAGGGGAAGGGTCAGGGTTAAATGCCTGGGTGCGGGTAATGGTTAGGGTCAGGGTTAAGGTTCACGGATAGGGTTAGTGTTAAGGGTTACGGGTAGGTTTAGGGTTCAGGGTTAGAGTTAGCATTAGGGCTTAAGGTTAGGATTAGGCGGTAGGTTCGATTTAGGGTTAGATCTAGGCGTTCGGGTAAGGGCTAGCGTTAGGGTTCAGAGATAGGGTTAGGTTTAATGCTTAGGATTATGGTTAGGGTTTGGGGTTAAAGTAAGTGTTAGGGGTTAGGTTTAAGGATCCAAAGTTAGGGTTATTTTTAGCTGTAGTGTTAGGGTTAGGGATAAGGTATCCCATTAGCATTAAGGGTCTTCCTTACTGTAGGCTTAAGGGTTAGGCTTAGAGTTAAAGGTTAAGGTTAGGGTCAGTGTTAAGATTTAGGGTGAGGGTTAACGGTTAGGGTAAAGGTTAATTGTTAGGGTTAGGGATTAGTGATTAGGGTTTTTGGTTAGTGTTAGGTTAGCGGTTAGTGTTTTATGAAGGGGTATGGTTAGAATTAGGATTGGGGTTAGAGTTAGGGTGAGGTATAGGGGTTAGGTTTAGGGGTTAGTTTTAGGGTAAAAGGATAGGATTAGGGTTACGGGTTGGGCTTAGGTTTAGGGTTAAAGTTTACTGCTAGGGTTAGGGATAGGGTTCAGGCTTAGCTTTAGGGGTTCTGGTGAGGGTTAAGTGTTAGGTTAGTGTCAGGGTTAGGTCTAGTCGTGAGGGTAAGGTTTAGGGTTAGCTTTAAGAGCTAGGGTTAGGTTTAATGGTTAGGATTAGGATTAGGGTTAAGGGTTAGGGTAAGTCTTAGGGGTTAGGGTGAAGGGTTAGGGTCAAGGGTTAGGGTTTTTGTTAGGCATAGCGTTGGGGTTAGAAGTAAGGGTTACTGTCAGTGTTAGGGTTGTAGGTAGGGTTACGGTTAGGGTTAGCGGTTTGGAATTAGGGTTAGGGATTAGGTGTCACAGTGATGACTAGGAGATAGGGTTAGAATTATGGGATAGGGGTTGTTCTCAGGAAATGGGTTATGCATTAACGTTAGGATAAGAGGTTAAAGTTAGGCGCACGGTGAAGTTTACGTTTTAAGGGGAGAAATAGGAACAGGGTTGGGTGTTATGTTCAGGGTTAGGGTTATCTGTTAAAGGTATTGTTTATGCTTAGCGCACGGGCCCTGTCTGCATTAGGCGGGCGGGGGGGAGTTTTGGGGGCTGGGATTGTACCCGGGAACCCACTCTATCATACACTGGGTACGGGTCCGTGGGTTTCATACAGGACACAGTGGTAGAGCCTCCTTTCACGCATGGCATGGGAGGATTGCAGGCTTTCTAAACTCTAAGAAAGCAAGAAGTCTGAGAATTAGATTTAGGGTTAGGATTCTGGTTGGGGTTAAGCATGAAGTTTAGTGTTAGGGTGAGGGCTTAGGGTTAGGGATTAGGGTTAGGGTTAAAGGTTACTCTTAGGTTTAACGGTTACACTTTGGTTTAGGGTTGAGGTTTACGGTTAGGGTTAAGATGAGGGGTTAGGGTTTGGTACAGGGTTAGGGTTAAGTGTAAGGTTTAGGGTTGAAGATTAGGATTAGGGTTAGGATTATAGGATAGCGTGAGAGTTAACGCTTAGGGTTAAGGTTAAGAGTTAGGGTTTAGGGTTAGGGTTAGGGTTAGGGTTAGTTTTAGGGTTAGAGTTATGTGCTATGGTTTGTGTTAGAGGTTAGGGTTAGGTTTACTGGTGACGGTTAGGGTTACGTTTAGGGGTTAGCATTAGGGTTTGGGTTAGGGTTAGGGTTAAGGGATAGGATTACGGTTAAGTGTTGGCCTTAGGGTTAGGGTTTAGTGTTAGGGTTATCATTAAGTACTAGGGGTAGGGCCAGGGTTAAATGCCTGCGTGCGGGTAATGGTTAGGGTCAGGGTTAAGGTTCACGGATAGGGTTAGTGTTAAGGGTTACGGGTAGGTTTAGGGTTCAGGGTTAGAGATGGCATTAGGGCTTAAGGTTAGGATTAGGCGGTAGGTTCAATTTAGGGTTAGATCTAGGCGTTCGGGTAAGGGCTAGCGTTAGGGTTAAGACATAGGGTTATGTTTAATGCTTAGGATTAGGGTTAGGGTTTGGGGTTAAAGTAAGTGTTAGGGGTTAGGTTTAAGGATGAAAGGTTACTGTTATTTTTAGCTGTAGTGTTAGGGTTACGGAAAAGGGATCCCATTAGCATTAAGGGTCTTCCTTACTGTAGGGTTAAGGGTTAGGCTTAGAGTTAAAGGTTAAGGTTAGGGTTAGTGTTAAGATTTAGCGTGAGGGTTAACGGTTAGGGTAAAGGTTAAGCGTTAGGGTTAGGGATTAGTGATTAGGGTTTTTGGTTAGTGTTAGGGTTAGCGGTTAGGAGTTAGTGTTTTATGAAGGGGTATGGTTAGAATTAGGATTGGGTTTAGAGTTAGGGTGAGGTATAGGGGTTAGGTTTAGGGGTTAGTTTTAGGGTAAAAGGATAGGATTAGGGTTACGGGTTGGGCTTAGGTTTAGGGTTAAAGTTTACTGCTAGGGTTAGGGATAGGGTTCAGGCTTAGCTTTAGGGGTTCTGGTTAGGGTTAGGTGTTAGGTTAGTGTCAGGGTTAGGTCTAGTCGTGAGGGCAAGGTTCAGGGTTATCTTTAAGAGCTAGGGTTAGGTTTAATGGTTAGGATTAGGATTAGGGTTAAGGGTTAGGGTAAGGCTTAGGGGTTAGGGTGAAGGGTTAGGGTCAAGGGATAGGGTTTTTGTTAGGCATAGCGTTGGGGTTAGAAGTAAGGGTTTCTGTCAGTGTTAGGGTTGTAGGTAGGGTTATGGTTAGGGTTAGCGGTTTAGAATTAGGGTTAGGGATTAGGTGTCACAGTGATGACTAGGAGATAGGGTTAGAATTAAGGGATAGGGGTTGTTCTCAGGAAATGGGTTATGCTTTAACGTTAGGATAAGAGGTTAAAGTTAGGCGCACGGTGAGGTTTACGTGTTAAGGGGAGAAATAGGAACAGGGTTGGGTGTTATGTTCAGGGTTAGGGTTATCTGTTAAAGGTATTGTTTATGCTTAGCGCACGGGCCCTGTCTGCATTAGGCGGGCGGGGGGAGTTTAGGGGGCTGGGATTGTACCCGGGAACCCACTCTAACATACTCTGGGTATGGGCCCGTGGGTTTCATGCAGGACACAGTGGTAGAGCCTCCTTTCACGCATGGCATGGGAGGATTGCAGGCTTTCTAAACTCTAAGAAAGCAAGAAGTCTGAGAATTAGATTTAGGGTTAGGATTATGGTTAGGGTTAAGGATGAAGTTTAGTGTTAGGGTAAGGGCTTAGGGTTAGGGCTTAGGGTTAGGGTTAAAGGTTACTCTTAGGTTTAACGGTTACACCTTTTTTTAGGGTTGAGGTTTACAGTTCGGGTTAAGATGAGGGGTTAGGGTTTGGTACAGGGTTAGGGTTAAGTGTTAGGTTTAGGGTTGAAGATTAGGATTAGGGTTAGGATTAAAGGTTAGCGTGAGTGTTAACGCTTAGTGTTAAGCTTAAGAGTTAGGGATTAGGGTTAGGTTTAGGGTTCGTTTTAGGGTTAGAGTTATGTGCTATGGTTTGTGTTAGAGGTTAGGGTTAGGTTTACTGGTCACGGTTAGGGTTACGTTTATGAGGTAGCATTAGGGTTAAGGTTAAGGTTAAGGGATAGGATTAGGGATAAGTGTTGGGCTTAGGGTTAGGGTTTAGTGTTAGAGTTAGCCTTAAGGATTAGGGTTAGGGTCAGGGTTAAAATCTTGGGTGCGGGTAATGGTTAGGGTCAGGGTTAAGGTTCACGGATAGGGTTAGTGTT
>NW_027182826.1:822500-830000 GCF_041146395.1 Eulemur rufifrons | reverse complement strand
AGGTTTAACGGTTCCACTGTGGTTTAGGGTTGAGGTTTACGGTTAGGGTTAAGATGAGGGGTTAGGGTTTGGTACAGCGTTAGAGTTAAGTATTAGGTTTAGTGTTGAAGATTAGGATTAGGGTTAGGATTAAAGGTTAGCGTGAGAGTTAACGCTTAGGGTTAAGGTTAAGAGTTAGGGTTTAGGGTTAGGTTTAGGGTTAGTGTTAGTTTTAGGGTTAGAGTTATGTGCTATGGTTTGTGTTAGCGGTTAGGGTTAGGTTTACTGGTGACGGTTAGGGTTACGTTTAGGGGTTAGCATTGGGGTTAGGGTTAGGGTTAAGAGATAGGATTAGGGTTAAGTGTTGGGCTTAGGGTTAGGGTTTAGTGTTAGGGTTAGCATTAAGGATTAGGGTTAGGGTCAGGGTTAAATGCTTGGGTGCGGGTAATGGTTAGGGTCAGGGTTAAGGTTCACGGATAGGGTTAGTGTTAAGGGTTACGGGTAGGTTTAGGGTTCAGGGTTAGAGTTAGCATTAGGACTTAAGTTTAGGATTAGGCGGTAGGTTCGATTTAGGGTTAGATCTAGGCGTTCAGGTAAGGGCTAGCGTTAGGGTTAAGAGATAGGGTTAGGTTTAATGCTTAGGATTAGGGTTAGGGTTTGGGGTTAAAGTAAGTGTTAGGGGTTAGGTTTAAGGATGAAAGGTTACTGTTATTTTTAGCTGTAGTGTTAGGGTTACGGAAAAGGGATCCCATTAGCATTAAGGGTCTTCCTTACTGTAGGGTTAAGGGTTAGGCTTAGAGTTAAAGGTTAAGGTTAGGGTCAGTGTTAAGATTTAGGGTGAGGGTTAACGGTTAGGGTAAAGGTTAAGCGTTAGGGTTAGGGATTAGTGATTAGGGTTTTTGGTTAGTGTTAGGGTTAGCGGTTAGGAGTTAGTGTTTTATGAAGGGGAATGGTTAGAATTAGGATTGGGGTTAGAGTTAGGGTGAGGTATAGGGGTTAGGTTTAGGGGTTAGTTTTAGGGTAAAAGGATAGGATTAGGGTTACGGGTTGGGCTTAGGTTTAGGGTTAAAGTTTACTGCTAGGGTTAGCGATAGGTTTCAGGCTTAGCTTTAGGGGTTCTGCTTAGGGTTAGGTGTTAGGTTAGTGTCAGGGTTAGGTCTAGTCGTGAGGGCAAGGTTCAGGGTTATCTTTAAGAGCTAGGGTTAGGTTTAATGGTTAGGATTAGGATTAGGGTTAAGGGTTAGTGTAAGGCTTAGGGGTTAGGGTGCAGGGTTAGGGTTTTTTTTAGGCATAGCGTTGGCGTTAGAAGTAAGGGTTACTGTCAGTGTTAGGGTTGTAGGTAGGGTTACGGTTAGGGTTAGCGGTTTAGATTTAGGGTTAGGGATTAGGTGTCACAGTGATGACTAGGAGATAGGGTTAGAATTATGGGATAGGGGTTGTTCTCAGGAAATGGGTTATGCATTAACGTTAGGATAAGAGGTTAAAGTTAGGCGCACGGTGAGGTTTACGTGTTAAGGGGAGAAATAGGAACAGGGTTGGGTGTTATGTTCAGGGTTAGGGTTATCTGTTAAAGGTATTGTTTATGCTTAGCCCACGGGCCCTGTCTGCATTAGGCGGGCGGGGGGGAGTTTAGGGGGCTGGGATTGTACCCGGGAACCCACTCTATCATACTCTGGGTATGGGTCCGTGGGTTTCATACAGGACACAGTGGTAGAGCCTCCTTTCACGCATGGCATGGGAGGATTGCAGGCTTTCTAAACTCTAAGAAAGCAAGAAGTCTGAGAATTAGATTTAGGGTTAGGATTATGGTTAGGGTTAAGGATGAAGTTTAGTGTTAGGGTGAGGGCTTAGGGTTAGGGATTAGGGTTAGGTTTAAAGGTTACTCTTAGGTTTAACGGTTACACTTTGGTTTAGGGTTGAGGTTTACGGTTAGGGTTAAGATGAGGGGTTAGGGTTTGGTACAGGGTTAGGGTTAAGTGTAAGGTTTAGGGTTCAAGATTAGGATTAGGGTTAGGATTATAGGATAGCATGACAGTTAACGCTTAGGGTTAAGGTTAAGAGTTAGGGTTTAGGGTTAGGTTTAGGGTTAGGGTTAGTTTTAGGGTTAGAGTTATGTGCTATGGTTTGTGTTAGAGGTTAGGGTTAGGTTTACTGGTGACGGTTAGGGTTACGTTTAGGGGTTAGCATTAGGGTTAGGGTTAGGGTTAGGGTTAGGGTTAAGGGATAGGATTACGTTTAAGTGTTGGCCTTAGGGTTAGGGTTTAGTGTTAGGGTTATCATTAAGGACTAGGGGTAGGGTCAGGGTTAAATGCCTGGGTGCGGGTAATGGTTAGGGTCAGGGTTAAGGTTGACGGATAGGGTTAGTGTTAAGGGTTACGGGTAGGTTTAGGGTTCAGGACTAGAGTTAGCTTTAGGGCTTAAGGTTAGGATTAGGCGGTAGGTTCGATTTAGGGTTAGATCTAGGCGTTCGGGTAAGGGCTAGCGTTAGGGTTAAGAGATAGGGTTAGGTTTAATGCTTAGGAATAGGGTTAGGGTTTGGGGTTAAAGTAAGTGTTAGGGGTTAGGTTTAAGGATGAAAGGTTACTGTTATTTTTAGCTGTAGTGTTAGGGTTACGGAAAAGGGATCCCATTAGCATTAAGGGTCTTCCTTACTGTAGGGTTAAGGGTTAGGCTTAGAGTTAAAGGTTAAGGTTAGGGTCAGTGTTAAGATTTAGGGTGAGGGTTAACGGTTAGGGTAAAGGTTAAGCGTAAGGGTTAGGGATTAGTGATTAGGGTTTTTGGTTAGTGTTAGGGTTAGCGGTTAGGAGTTAGTGTTTTATGAAGGGGTATGGTTAGAATTAGGATTGGGGTTAGAGTTAGGGTGAGGTATAGGGGTTAGGTTTAGGGGTTAGTTTTAGGGTAAAAGGATAGGATTAGGGTTACGGGTTGGGCTTAGGTTTAGGGTTAAAGTTTACTGCTAGGGTTAGGGATAGGGTTCAGGCTTAGCTTTAGGGGTTCTGCTTAGGGTTAGGTGTTTGGTTAGTGTGAGGGTTAGGTCTAGTCGTGAGGGCAAGGTTCAGGGTTATCTTTAAGAGCTAGGGTTAGGTTTAATGGTTAGGATTAGGATTAGGGTTAAGGGTTAGTGTAAGGCTTAGGGGTTAGGGTGAAGGGTTAGGGTTTTTTTTAGGCATAGCGTTGGGGTTAGAAGTAAGGGTTACTGTCAGTGTTAGGGTTGTAGGTAGGGTTACGGTTAGGGTTAGCGGTTTAGAATTAGGGTTAGGGATTAGGTGTCACAGTGATGACTAGGAGATAGGGTTAGAATTATGGGATAGGGGTTGTTCTCAGGAAATGTGTTATGCATTAACGTTAGGATAAGAGGTTAAAGTTAGGCGCACGGTGAGGTTTACGTGTTAAGGGGAGAAATAGGAACAGGGTTGGGTGTTATGTTCAGGGTTAGGGTTATCTGTTAAAGGTATTGTTTATGCTTAGCGCACGGGCCCTGTCTGCATTAGGCGGGCGGGGGGGAGTTTTGGGGGCTGGGATTGTACCCGGGAACCCACTCTATCATACTCTGGGTATGGGTCCGTGGGTTTCATACAGGACACAGTGGTAGAGCCTCCTTTCACGCATGGCATGGGAGGATTGCAGGCTTTCTAAACTCTAAGAAAGCAAGAAGTCTGAGAATTAGATTTAGGGTTAGGATTATGGTTAGGGTTAAGGATGAAGTTTAGTGTTAGGGTGAGGGCTTAGGGTTAGGGATTAGGGTTAGGGTTAAAGGTTACTCTTAGGTTTAACGGTTACACTTTGGTTTAGGGTTGAGGTTTACGGTTAGGGTTAAGATGAGGGGTTAGGGTTTGGTACAGGGTTAGGGTTAAGTGTAAGGTTTAGGGTTGAAGATTAGGATTAGGGTTAGGATTATAGGATAGCATGACAGTTAACGCTTAGTGTTAAGGTTAAGAGTTAGGGTTTAGGGTTAGGTTTAGGGTTAGGGTTAGTTTTAGGGTTAGAGTTATGTGCTATGGTTTGTGTTAGAGGTTAGGGTTAGGGTTACTGGTGACGGTTAGGGTTACGTTTAGGGGTTAGCATTAGGGTTAGGGTTAAGGGATAGGATTAGGGTTAAGTGTTGGGCGTAGGGTGAGGGTTTAGTGTTAGGGTTATCATTAAGGATTAGGGGTAGTGTCAGTGTTAAATGCTTGGGTGCGGGTAATGGTTAGGGTCAGGGTTAAGGTTCACGGGTAGGGTTAGTGTTAAGGGTTACGGGTAGGTTTAGGGTTCAGGGTTAGAGTTAGCATTAGGGCTTAAGGTTAGGATTAGGCGGTAGGTTCGATTTAGGGTTAGATCTAGGCGTTAGGGTAAGGGCTAGCGTTAGGGTTAAGAGATAGGGTTAGGTTTAATGCTTAGGATTAGGGTTAGGGTTTGGGGTTAAAGTAAGTGTTAGGGGTTAGGTTTAAGGATCCAAGGTTAGGGTTATTTTTAGCTGTAGTGTTAGGGTTAGGGATAAGGGATCCCATTAGCATTAAGGGTCTTCCTTACTGTAGGGTTAAGGGTTAGGCTTAGAGTTAAAGGTTAAGGTTAAGGTCAGTGTTAAGATTTATGGTGAGGGTTAACGGTTAGGGTAAAGGTTAAGCGTTAGGGTTAGGGATTAGTGATTAGGGTTTTTGGTTAGTGGTAGGGTTAGCGGTTAGGAGTTAGTGTTTTATGAAGGGGTATGGTTAGAATTAGGATTGGGGTTAGAGTTAGGGTGAGGTATAGGGGTTAGGTTTAGGGGTTAGTTTTAGGGTAAAAGGATAGGATTAGGGTTATGGGTTGGGCTTAGGTTTAGGGTTAAAGTTTACTGCTAGGGTTAGGGATAGGGCTCAGGCTTAGCTTTAGGGGTTCTGGTTAGGGTTAGGTGTTAGGTTAGTGTCAGGGTTAGGTCTAGTCGTGAGGGTAAGGTTTAGGGTTAGTTTAAGAGCTAGGGTTAGGTTTAATGGTTAGGATTAGGATTAGGGTTAAGGGTTAGGGTAAGGCTTAGGGGTGAGGGTGAAGGGTTAGGGTAAAGGGTTAGGGTTTTTGTTAGGCATAGTGTTGGGGTTAGAAGTAAGGGTTACTGTCAGTGTTAGGGTTGTAGGTAGGGTTACGGTTAGGGTTAGCGGTTTAGAATTAGGGTTAGGGATTAGGTGTCACAGTGATCACTAGGAGATAGGGTTAGAATTATGGGATAGGGGTTGTTCTCAGGAAATGCGTTATGCATTAACGTTAGGATAAGAGGTTAAAGTTAGGCGCACGGTGAGGTTTACGTGTTAAGGGGAGAAATAGGAACAGGGTTGGGTGTTACGTTCAGGGTTAGGGTTATCTGTTAAAGGTATTGTTTATGCTTAGCGCACGGGCCCTGTCTGCATTAGGCGGGCGGGGGGAGTTTAGGGGGCTGGGATTGTACCCGGGAACCCACTCTATCATACTCTGGGTATGGGCCCGTGGGTTTCATGCAGGACACAGTGGTAGAGCCTCCTTTCACGCATGGCATGGGAGGATTACCGGCTTTCTAAACTCTAAGAAAGCAAGAAGTCTGAGAATTAGATTTAGGGTTAGGATTCTGGTTAGGGTTAAGGATGAAGTTTAGTGTTAGGGTGAGGGCTTAGGTTTAGGGATTAGGGTTAGGGTTAAAGGTTACTCTTAGGTTTAACGGTTACACTTTGGTTTAGGGTTGAGGTTTACGGTTAGGGTTAAGATGAGGGGTTAGGGTTTGGTACAGGGTTAGGGTTAAGTGTTAGGTTTAGGGTTGAAGATTAGGATTAGGGTTAGGATTAAAGGTTAGCGTCAGAGTTAACGCTTAGGGTTAAGGTTAAGAGTTAGGGTTTAGTGTTAGGGTTAGGGTTAGGGTTAGTTTTAGGGTTAGAGTTATGTGCTATGGTTTGTGTTAGAGGTTAGGGTTAGGTTTACTGGTCACGGTTAGGGTTACGTTTAGGGGGTAGCATTAGGGTTAGGCTTAGGGTTAGGGTTAGGGGATAGGATTAGGGATAAGTGTTGGGCTTAGGGTTAGGGTTTAGTGTTAGGTTTAGCATTAAGGATTAGGGTTAGGGTCAGGGTTAAATGCTTGGGTGCGGGTAATGGTTAGGGTCAGGGTTAAGGTTCACGGATAGGGTTAGTGTTAAGGGTTACGGGTAGGTTTAGGGTTCAGGGTTAGAGTTAGCATTAGGGCTTAAGGTTAGGATTAGGCGGTAGGGTAGACTTAGGGTTAGATCTAGGCCTTAGGGTAAGGGCTAGCGTTAGGGTTAAGAGATAGGGTTAGGTTTAATGCTTAGGATTAGGGTTAGGGTTTGGGGTTAAAGTAAGTGTTAGGGGTTAGGTTTAAGGATCAAAGGTTAGGGTTATTTTTAGCTGTAGTGTTAGGGTTAGGGATAAGGGATCCCATTAGCATTAAGGGTCTTCCTTCCTGTAGGGTTAAGGGTTAGGCTTAGAGTTAAAGTTTAAGGTTAGGGTCAGTGTTAAGATTTAGGGTGAGGGTTAACGGTTAGGGTAAAGGTTAAGCGTTAGGGTTAGGGATTAGTGATTAGGGTTTTTGGTTAGTGTTAGGGTTAGCGGTTAGGAGTTAGTGTTTTATGAAGGGGTATGGTTAGAATTAGGATTGGGGTTAGAGTTAGGGTGAGGTATAGGGGTTAGGTTTAGGGGTTAGTTTTAGGGTAAAAGGATAGGATTAGGGTTTCGGGTTGGGCTTAGGTTTAGGGTTAAAGTTACTGCTAGGGTTAGCGATAGGGTTCAGGGTTAGCATTAGGGGTTCTGGTTAGGGTTAGGTGTTAGGTTAGTGTCAGGGTTAGGTCTAGTCGTGAGGGTAAGGTTTAGGGTTAGCTTTAAGAGCTAGGGTTAGGTTTAATGGTTAGGATTAGGATTAGGGTTAAGGGTAAGGGTAAGGCTTAGGGGTTAGGGTGAAGGGTTAGGGTCAAGGGTTAGGGTTTTTGTTAGGCATAGCGTTGGGGTTAGAAGTAAGGTTTACTGTCAGTGTTAGGGTTGTAGGTAGGGTTACAGTTAGGGTTAGCGGTTTAGAATTAGGGTTAGGGATTAGGTGTCACAGTGATGACTAGGAGATAGGGTTAGAATTATGGGATAGGGGTTGTTCTCAGGAAATGGGTTATGCATTAACGTTAGGATAAGAGGTTAAAGTTAGGCACACGGTGAGGTTTACGTGTTAAGAGGAGAAATAGGAACAGGGTTGGGTGTTATGTTCAGGTTTAGGGTTATCTGTTAAAGGTATTGTTTATGCTTAGCGCACGGGCCCTGTCTTCATTGGGCGGGCGGGGGGAGTTTAGGGGTCTGGGATTGTACCCGGGAACCCACTCTATCATACTCTGGGTATGGGCCCGTGGGTTTCATGCAGGACGCAGTGGTAGAGCCTCCTTTGACGCATGGCATGGGAGGATTACAGGCTTTCTAAACTCTAAGAAAGCAAGAAGTCTGAGAATTAGATTTAGGGTTAGGATTATGTTTAGGGTTAAGGATGAAGTTTAGTGTTAGGGTGAGGGCTTAGGGTTAGGGATTAGGGTTAGTGTTAAAGGTTACCCTTAG
>NW_027182826.1:807500-815000 GCF_041146395.1 Eulemur rufifrons | reverse complement strand
TTAGGGTTAAGGGTTAGTGTAAGGCTTAGGGGTTAGGGTGCAGGGTTAGGGTTTTTTTTAGGCATAGCGTTGGCGTTAGAAGTAAGGGTTACTGTCAGTGTTAGGGTTGTAGGTAGGGTTACGGTTAGGGTTAGCGGTTTAGATTTAGGGTTAGGGATTAGGTGTCACAGTGATGACTAGGAGATAGGGTTAGAATTATGGGATAGGGGTTGTTCTCAGGAAATGGGTTATGCATTAACGTTAGGATAAGAGGTTAAAGTTAGGCGCACGGTGAGGTTTACGTGTTAAGGGGAGAAATAGGAACAGGGTTGGGTGTTATGTTCAGGGTTAGGGTTATCTGTTAAAGGTATTGTTTATGCTTAGCCCACGGGCCCTGTCTGCATTAGGCGGGCGGGGGGGAGTTTAGGGGGCTGGGATTGTACCCGGGAACCCACTCTATCATACTCTGGGTATGGGTCCGTGGGTTTCATACAGGACACAGTGGTAGAGCCTCCTTTCACGCATGGCATGGGAGGATTGCAGGCTTTCTAAACTCTAAGAAAGCAAGAAGTCTGAGAATTAGATTTAGGGTTAGGATTATGGTTAGGGTTAAGGATGAAGTTTAGTGTTAGGGTGAGGGCTTAGGGTTAGGGATTAGGGTTAGGTTTAAAGGTTACTCTTAGGTTTAACGGTTACACTTTGGTTTAGGGTTGAGGTTTACGGTTAGGGTTAAGATGAGGGGTTAGGGTTTGGTACAGGGTTAGGGTTAAGTGTAAGGTTTAGGGTTCAAGATTAGGATTAGGGTTAGGATTATAGGATAGCATGACAGTTAACGCTTAGGGTTAAGGTTAAGAGTTAGGGTTTAGGGTTAGGTTTAGGGTTAGGGTTAGTTTTAGGGTTAGAGTTATGTGCTATGGTTTGTGTTAGAGGTTAGGGTTAGGTTTACTGGTGACGGTTAGGGTTACGTTTAGGGGTTAGCATTAGGGTTAGGGTTAGGGTTAGGGTTAGGGTTAAGGGATAGGATTACGTTTAAGTGTTGGCCTTAGGGTTAGGGTTTAGTGTTAGGGTTATCATTAAGGACTAGGGGTAGGGTCAGGGTTAAATGCCTGGGTGCGGGTAATGGTTAGGGTCAGGGTTAAGGTTGACGGATAGGGTTAGTGTTAAGGGTTACGGGTAGGTTTAGGGTTCAGGACTAGAGTTAGCTTTAGGGCTTAAGGTTAGGATTAGGCGGTAGGTTCGATTTAGGGTTAGATCTAGGCGTTCGGGTAAGGGCTAGCGTTAGGGTTAAGAGATAGGGTTAGGTTTAATGCTTAGGAATAGGGTTAGGGTTTGGGGTTAAAGTAAGTGTTAGGGGTTAGGTTTAAGGATGAAAGGTTACTGTTATTTTTAGCTGTAGTGTTAGGGTTACGGAAAAGGGATCCCATTAGCATTAAGGGTCTTCCTTACTGTAGGGTTAAGGGTTAGGCTTAGAGTTAAAGGTTAAGGTTAGGGTCAGTGTTAAGATTTAGTGTGAGGGTTAACGGTTAGGGTAAAGGTTAAGCGTAAGGGTTAGGGATTAGTGATTAGGGTTTTTGGTTAGTGTTAGGGTTAGCGGTTAGGAGTTAGTGTTTTATGAAGGGGTATGGTTAGAATTAGGATTGGGGTTAGAGTTAGGGTGAGGTATAGGGGTTAGGTTTAGGGGTTAGTTTTAGGGTAAAAGGATAGGATTAGGGTTACGGGTTGGGCTTAGGTTTAGGGTTAAAGTTTACTGCTAGGGTTAGGGATAGGGTTCAGGCTTAGCTTTAGGGGTTCTGCTTAGGGTTAGGTGTTTGGTTAGTGTGAGGGTTAGGTCTAGTCGTGAGGGCAAGGTTCAGGGTTATCTTTAAGAGCTAGGGTTAGGTTTAATGGTTAGGATTAGGATTAGGGTTAAGGGTTAGTGTAAGGCTTAGGGGTTAGGGTGAAGGGTTAGGGTTTTTTTTAGGCATAGCGTTGGGGTTAGAAGTAAGGGTTACTGTCAGTGTTAGGGTTGTAGGTAGGGTTACGGTTAGGGTTAGCGGTTTAGAATTAGGGTTAGGGATTAGGTGTCACAGTGATGACTAGGAGATAGGGTTAGAATTATGGGATAGGGGTTGTTCTCAGGAAATGGGTTATGCATTAACGTTAGGATAAGAGGTTAAAGTTAGGCGCACGGTGAGGTTTACGTGTTAAGGGGAGAAATAGGAACAGGGTTGGGTGTTATGTTCAGGGTTAGGGTTATCTGTTAAAGGTATTGTTTATGCTTAGCGCACGGGCCCTGTCTGCATTAGGCGGGCGGGGGGGAGTTTTGGGGGCTGGGATTGTACCCGGGAACCCACTCTATCATACTCTGTTTATGGGTCCGTGGGTTTCATACAGGACACAGTGGTAGAGCCTCCTTTCACGCATGGCATGGGAGGATTGCAGGCTTTCTAAACTCTAAGAAAGCAAGAAGTCTGAGAATTAGATTTAGGGTTAGGATTATGGTTAGGGTTAAGGATGAAGTTTAGTGTTAGGGTGAGGGCTTAGGGTTAGGGATTAGGGTTAGGGTTAAAGGTTACTCTTAGGTTTAACGGTTACACTTTGGTTTAGGGTTGAGGTTTACGGTTAGGGTTAAGATGAGGGGTTAGGGTTTGGTACAGGGTTAGGGTTAAGTGTAAGGTTTAGGGTTGAAGATTAGGATTAGGGTTAGGATTATAGGATAGCATGACAGTTAACGCTTAGTGTTAAGGTTAAGAGTTAGGGTTTAGGGTTAGGTTTAGGGTTAGGGTTAGTTTTAGGGTTAGAGTTATGTGCTATGGTTTGTGTTAGAGGTTAGGGTTAGGGTTACTGGTGACGGTTAGGGTTACGTTTAGGGGTTAGCATTAGGGTTAGGGTTAAGGGATAGGATTAGGGTTAAGTGTTGGGCGTAGGGTGAGGGTTTAGTGTTAGGGTTATCATTAAGGATTAGGGGTAGTGTCAGTGTTAAATGCTTGGGTGCGGGTAATGGTTAGGGTCAGGGTTAAGGTTCACGGGTAGGGTTAGTGTTAAGGGTTACGGGTAGGTTTAGGGTTCAGGGTTAGAGTTAGCATTAGGGCTTAAGGTTAGGATTAGGCGGTAGGTTCGATTTAGGGTTAGATCTAGGCGTTAGGGTAAGGGCTAGCGTTAGGGTTAAGAGATAGGGTTAGGTTTAATGCTTAGGATTAGGGTTAGGGTTTGGGGTTAAAGTAAGTGTTAGGGGTTAGGTTTAAGGATCCAAGGTTAGGGTTATTTTTAGCTGTAGTGTTAGGGTTAGGGATAAGGGATCCCATTAGCATTAAGGGTCTTCCTTACTGTAGGGTTAAGGGTTAGGCTTAGAGTTAAAGGTTAAGGTTAAGGTCAGTGTTAAGATTTATGGTGAGGGTTAACGGTTAGGGTAAAGGTTAAGCGTTAGGGTTAGGGATTAGTGATTAGGGTTTTTGGTTAGTGGTAGGGTTAGCGGTTAGGAGTTAGTGTTTTATGAAGGGGTATGGTTAGAATTAGGATTGGGGTTAGAGTTAGGGTGAGGTATAGGGGTTAGGTTTAGGGGTTAGTTTTAGGGTAAAAGGATAGGATTAGGGTTATGGGTTGGGCTTAGGTTTAGGGTTAAAGTTTACTGCTAGGGTTAGGGATAGGGCTCAGGCTTAGCTTTAGGGGTTCTGGTTAGGGTTAGGTGTTAGGTTAGTGTCAGGGTTAGGTCTAGTCGTGAGGGTAAGGTTTAGGGTTAGTTTAAGAGCTAGGGTTAGGTTTAATGGTTAGGATTAGGATTAGGGTTAAGGGTTAGGGTAAGGCTTAGGGGTGAGGGTGAAGGGTTAGGGTAAAGGGTTAGGGTTTTTGTTAGGCATAGTGTTGGGGTTAGAAGTAAGGGTTACTGTCAGTGTTAGGGTTGTAGGTAGGGTTACGGTTAGGGTTAGCGGTTTAGAATTAGGGTTAGGGATTAGGTGTCACAGTGATCACTAGGAGATAGGGTTAGAATTATGGGATAGGGGTTGTTCTCAGGAAATGCGTTATGCATTAACGTTAGGATAAGAGGTTAAAGTTAGGCGCACGGTGAGGTTTACGTGTTAAGGGGAGAAATAGGAACAGGGTTGCGTGTTACGTTCAGGGTTAGGGTTATCTGTTAAAGGTATTGTTTATGCTTAGCGCACGGGCCCTGTCTGCATTAGGCGGGCGGGGGGAGTTTAGGGGGCTGGGATTGTACCCGGGAACCCACTCTATCATACTCTGGGTATGGGCCCGTGGGTTTCATGCAGGACACAGTGGTAGAGCCTCCTTTCACGCATGGCATGGGAGGATTACCGGCTTTCTAAACTCTAAGAAAGCAAGAAGTCTGAGAATTAGATTTAGGGTTAGGATTCTGGTTAGGGTTAAGGATGAAGTTTAGTGTTAGGGTGAGGGCTTAGGTTTAGGGATTAGGGTTAGGGTTAAAGGTTACTCTTAGGTTTAACGGTTACACTTTGGTTTAGGGTTGAGGTTTACGGTTAGGGTTAAGATGAGGGGTTAGGGTTTGGTACAGGGTTAGGGTTAAGTGTTAGGTTTAGGGTTGAAGATTAGGATTAGGGTTAGGATTAAAGGTTAGCGTCAGAGTTAACGCTTAGGGTTAAGGTTAAGAGTTAGGGTTTAGTGTTAGGTTTAGGGTTAGGGTTAGTTTTAGGGTTAGAGTTATGTGCTATGGTTTGTGTTAGAGGTTAGGGTTAGGTTTACTGGTCACGGTTAGGGTTACGTTTAGGGGGTAGCATTAGGGTTAGGCTTAGGGTTAGGGTTAGGGGATAGGATTAGGGATAAGTGTTGGGCTTAGGGTTAGGGTTTAGTGTTAGGTTTAGCATTAAGGATTAGGGTTAGGGTCAGGGTTAAATGCTTGGGTGCGGGTAATGGTTAGGGTCAGGGTTAAGGTTCACGGATAGGGTTAGTGTTAAGGGTTACGGGTAGGTTTAGGGTTCAGGGTTAGAGTTAGCATTAGGGCTTAAGGTTAGGATTAGGCGGTAGGGTAGACTTAGGGTTAGATCTAGGCCTTAGGGTAAGGGCTAGCGTTAGGGTTAAGAGATAGGGTTAGGTTTAATGCTTAGGATTAGGGTTAGGGTTTGGGGTTAAAGTAAGTGTTAGGGGTTAGGTTTAAGGATCAAAGGTTAGGGTTATTTTTAGCTGTAGTGTTAGGGTTAGGGATAAGGGATCCCATTAGCATTAAGGGTCTTCCTTACTGTAGGGTTAAGGGTTAGGCTTAGAGTTAAAGTTTAAGGTTAGGGTCAGTGTTAAGATTTAGGGTGAGGGTTAACGGTTAGGGTAAAGGTTAAGCGTTAGGGTTAGGGATTAGTGATTAGGGTTTTTGGTTAGTGTTAGGGTTAGCGGTTAGGAGTTAGTGTTTTATGAAGGGGTATGGTTAGAATTAGGATTGGGGTTAGAGTTAGGGTGAGGTATAGGGGTTAGGTTTAGGGGTTAGTTTTAGGGTAAAAGGATAGGATTAGGGTTTCGGGTTGGGCTTAGGTTTAGGGTTAAAGTTACTGCTAGGGTTAGCGATAGGGTTCAGGGTTAGCATTAGGGGTTCTGGTTAGGGTTAGGTGTTAGGTTAGTGTCAGGGTTAGGTCTAGTCGTGAGGGTAAGGTTTAGGGTTAGCTTTAAGAGCTAGGGTTAGGTTTAATGGTTAGGATTAGGATTAGGGTTAAGGGTAAGGGTAAGGCTTAGGGGTTAGGGTGAAGGGTTAGGGTCAAGGGTTAGGGTTTTTGTTAGGCATAGCGTTGGGGTTAGAAGTAAGGTTTACTGTCAGTGTTAGGGTTGTAGGTAGGGTTACAGTTAGGGTTAGCGGTTTAGAATTAGGGTTAGGGATTAGGTGTCACAGTGATGACTAGGAGATAGGGTTAGAATTATGGGATAGGGGTTGTTCTCAGGAAATGGGTTATGCATTAACGTTAGGATAAGAGGTTAAAGTTAGGCACACGGTGAGGTTTACGTGTTAAGAGGAGAAATAGGAACAGGGTTGGGTGTTATGTTCAGGTTTAGGGTTATCTGTTAAAGGTATTGTTTATGCTTAGCGCACGGGCCCTGTCTTCATTGGGCGGGCGGGGGGAGTTTAGGGGTCTGGGATTGTACCCGGGAACCCACTCTATCATACTCTGGGTATGGGCCCGTGGGTTTCATGCAGGACGCAGTGGTAGAGCCTCCTTTGACGCATGGCATGGGAGGATTACAGGCTTTCTAAACTCTAAGAAAGCAAGAAGTCTGAGAATTAGATTTAGGGTTAGGATTATGGTTAGGGTTAAGGATGAAGTTTAGTGTTAGGGTGAGGGCTTAGGGTTAGGGATTAGGGTTAGTGTTAAAGGTTACCCTTAGGTTTAACGGTTACACTTTGGTTTAAGGTTGAGGTTTACGGTTAGGGTTAAGATGAGGGGTTAGGGTTTGGTGCAGGGTTAGGGTTAAGTGTTAGGTTTAGGGTTGAAGATTAGGATTAGGGTTAGGATTAAAGGTTAGCGTGAGAGTTAACGCTTAGGGTTAAGGTTAAGTGTTAGGGTTTAGGGTTAGGGTTAGGGTTAGTTTTATAGTTAGAGTTATGTGCTATGCTTTGTGTTAGAGGTTAGGGTTAGGTTTACTGGTCACGGCTAAGGTTAGGTTTAGGGGATAGCATTAGGGTTAGGCTTATGGTTAGGGTTAAGGGATAGGATTAGGGATAAGTGTTGGGCTTAGGGTTAGGGTTTAGTGTTAGGGTTATCACTAAGGATTAGGGGTAGGGTCAGGGTTAAATGCTTGGGTGCGGGTAATGGTTAGGGTCAGGGTTAAGGTTCATGGATAGGGTTAGTGTTAAGGGTTACCAGTAGGTTTAGGGTTCAGGGTTAGATTTAGCATTAGGGCTTAAGGTTAGGATTAGGCGGTAGGTTAGATTTAGGGTTAGATCTAGGCGTTCGGTTAAGGGCTAGCTTTAGGGTTAAGAGATAGGGTTAGGTTTAATGCTTAGGATTAGGGTTAGGGTTTGGGGTTAAAGTAAGTGTTAGGGGTTAGGTTTCAGGATCAAAGGTTAGGGTTATTTTTAGCTGTAGTGTTAGGGTTAGGGATAAGGGATCCCATTAGCATTAAGGGTCTTCCTTACTGTAGGGTTAAGGGTTAGGCTTAGAGTTAAAGGTTAAGGTTAGGGTCAGTGTTAAGATTTAGGGTGAGGGTTAACGGTTAGGGTAAAGGTTAAGCGTTAGGGTTAGGGATTAGTGATTAGGCTTTTTGGTTAGTGTTAGGGTTAGCGGTTAGGAGTTAGTGTTTTATGAAGGGGTATGGTTAGAATTAGGATTGGGGTTAGAGTTAGGGTGAGGTATAGGGGTTAGGTTTAGGGGTTAGTTTTAGGGTAAAAGGATAGGATTAGGGTTACGGGTTGGGCTTAGGTTTAGCGTTAAAGTTTACTGCTAGGGTTAGGGATAGGGTTCAGGGTTAGCTTTAGGGGTTCTGGTTAGGGTTAGGTGTTAGGTTAGTGTCAGGATTAGGTCTAGTCGTGAGGGTAAGGTTTAGGGTTAGCTTTAAGAGCTAGGGTTAGGTTTAACGGTTAGGATTAGGATT
>NW_027182826.1:777500-782500 GCF_041146395.1 Eulemur rufifrons | reverse complement strand
AGATAAGTGGTTAAAGTTAGGCGCACGGTGAGGTTTACGTGTTAAGGGGAGAAATAGGAACAGGGTTGGGTGTTATGTTCAGGGTTAGGGTTATCTGTTAAAGGTATTGTTTATGCTTAGCGCACGGGCCCTGTCTGCATTAGGCGGGCGGGGGGAGTTTAGGGGGCTGGGATTGTACCCGGGAACCCACTCTATCATACTCTGGGTATGGGCCCGTGGGTTTCATGCAGGACACAGTGGTAGAGCCTCCTTTCACGCATGGCATGGGAGGATGGCAAGCTTTCTAAACTCTAAGAAAGCAAGAAGTCTGAGAATTAGATTTAGGGTTAGGATTATGGTTAGGGTTAAGAATGAATTTAGTGTTAGGGTGAGGGCTTAGGGTTAGGGATTAGGGTTAGGGTTAAAGGCTACTCTTAGGTTTAACGGTTACACTTTGGTTTAGGGTTGAGGTTTACGGTTAGGGTTAAGATGAGGGGTTAGGGTTTGGTACAGGGTTAGGGTTAAGTGTAAGGTTTAGGGTTGAAGATTAGGATTAGGGTTAGGATTAAAGGTTAGCGTGAGAGTTAACGCTTAGGGTTAAGGTTAAGAGTTAGGGTTTAGGTTTAGGGTTGGGGTTAGGTTTAGTTTTAGGGTTAGAGTTATGTGCTATGGTTTGTGTTAGAGGTTAAGGTTAGGTTTACTGGTCACGGTTAGGGTTACGTTTAGGGGTTTGCGTTAGGGTTAGGGTTAAGGGATAGGATTAGGGTTTAGTGTTGGGCTTAGTCTTAGGGTTTAGTGTTGGTGTTATCATTAAGGATTAGGGGTAGGGTCAGGGTTAAATGCTTGGGTGCAGGTAATGGTTAGGGTCATGGTTCAGGTTCACGGATAGGGTTAGTGTTAAGGGTTACGGGTAGGTTTAGGGTTCAGGGTTTGAGTTAGCATTAGGGCTTAAGGTTAGGATTAGGCGGTAGATTCGATTTAGGGTTAGATCTAGGCGTTAGGGTAAGGGCTAGCGATAGGGTTCAGAGATAGGGTTAGGTTTAATGCTTAAGATTAGGGTTAGGGTTTGGGGTTAAAGTAAGTGTTAGGGGTTAGGTTTAAGGATCAAAGGTTAGGGTTATTTTTAGCTGCAGTCTTAGGGTTAGGGATAAGGGATCCCATTAGCATTAAGGGTCTTCCTTACTGTAGGGTTAAGGGTTAGGCTTAGAGTTAAAGGTTAAGGTTAGGGTCAGTGTTAAGATTTAGGGTGAGGGTTAACGGTTAGGGTAAAGGTTAAGTGTTAGGGTTAGGGATTAGAGATTAGGGTTTTTGGTTAGTGTTAGGTTAGCGGTTAGTGTTTTATGAAGGGGTATGGTTAGAATTAGGATTTGGGTTAGAGTTAGGGTGAGGTATAGGGGTTAGCTTTAGGGGTTAGTTTTAGGGTAAAAGGATAGGATTAGGGTTACGGGTTGGGCTTAGGTTTAGGGTTAAAGTTTACTGCTAGGGTTAGGGATAGGGTTCAGGGTTAGCTTTAGGGGTTCCGGTGAGGGTTAAGTGTTAGGTTAGTGTCTGGGTTAGGTCTAGTCGTGAGGGTAAGGTTTAGGGTTAGCTTTAAGAGCTAGGGTTAGGTTTAATGGTTAGGATTAGGATTAGGGTTAAGGGTTAGGGTAAGTCTTAGGGGTTAGGGTGAAGGGTTAGGGTCAAGGGTTAGGGTTTTTGTTAGGCATAGCGTTGGGGTTAGAAGTAAGGGTTACTGTCAGTGTTAGGGTTGTAGGTAGGGTTACGGTTAGGGTTAGCGGTTTAGAATTAGGGTTAGGGATTAGGTGTCACAGTGATGACTAGGAGATAGGGTTAGAATTATGGGATAGGGGTTGTTCTCAGGAAATGGGTTATGCATTAACGTTAGGATAAGAGATTAAAGTTAGGCGCACGGTGAAGTTTACGTGTTAAGGGGAGAAATAGAAACAGGGTTGGGTGTTATGTTCAGGGTTAGGG
Source organism: Eulemur rufifrons (assembly GCF_041146395.1). Taxonomy (NCBI): domain Eukaryota; kingdom Metazoa; phylum Chordata; class Mammalia; order Primates; family Lemuridae; genus Eulemur; species Eulemur rufifrons. Next base: position 780,547 of record NW_027182826.1, on the reverse strand, counting down.
TTATCTGTTAAAGGTATTGTTTATGCTTAGCCCACGGGCCCTGTCTGCATTAGGCGGGCGGGGGGGAGTTTTGGGGGCTGGGATTGTACCCGGGAACCCACTCTATCATACTCTGGGTATGGGCCCGTGGGTTTCATACAGGACACAGTGGTAGAGCCTCCTTTCACGCATGGCATGGGAGGATTGCAGGCTTTCTAAACTCTAAGAAAGCAAGAAGTCTGAGAATTAGATTTAGGGTTAGGATTATGGTTAGGGTTAAGGATGAAGTTTAGTGTTAGGGTGAGGGCTTAGGGTTAGGGATTAGGGTTAGGGTTAAAGGTTACTCTTAGGTTTAACGGTTACACTTTGGTTTAGGGTGGAGGTTTACGGTTAGGGTTAAGATGAGGGGTTAGGGTTTGGTACAGGGTTAGGGTTAAGTGTAAGGTTTAGGGTTGAAGATTAGGATTAGGGTTAGGATTATAGGATAGCGTGAGAGTTAACGCTTAGGGTTAAGGTTAAGAGTTAGGGTTTAGGGTTAGGTTTAGGGTTAGGGTTAGTTTTAGGGTTAGAGTTATGTGCTATGGTTTGTGTTAGAGGTTAGGGTTAGGTTTACTGGTGACGGTTAGGGCTACGTTTAGGGGTTAGCATTAGGGTTAGGGTTAGGGTTAGGGTTAAGGGATAGGATTACGGTTAAGTGTTGGCCTTAGGGTTAGGGTTTAGTGTTAGGGTTATCATTAAGGACTAGGGGTAGGGTCAGGGTTAAATGCCTGGGTGCGGGTAATGGTTAGGGTCAGGGTTAAGGTTCACGGATAGGGTTAGTGTTAAGTGTTACGGGTAGGTTTAGGGTTCAGGGTTTGAGTTAGCATTAGGGCTTAAGGTTAGGATTAGGCGGTAGATTCGATTTAGGGTTAGATCTAGGCGTTAGGGTAAGGGCTAGCGTTAGGGTTCAGAGATAGGGTTAGGTTTAATGCTTAGGATTAGGGTTAGGGTTTGGGGTTAAAGTAAGTGTTAGGGGTTAGGTTTAAGGATCAAAGGTTAGGGTTATTTTTAGCTGTAGTGTTAGGGTTAGGGATAAGGGATCCCATTAGCATTAAGGGTCTTCCTTACTGTAGGGTTAAGGGTTAGGCTTAGAGTTAAAGGTTAAGGTTAGGGTCAGAGTTAAGATTTAGGGTGAGGGTTAACGTTTAGGGTAAAGGTTAAGTGTTAGGGTTAGGGATTGGTGATTAGGGTTTTTGGTTAGTGTTAGGTTAGCGGTTAGTGTTTTATGAAGGGGTATGGTTAGAATTAGGATTTGGGTTAGAGTTAGGGTGAGGTATAGGGGTTAGCTTTAGGGCTTAGTTTTAGGGTAAAAGGATAGGATTAGGGTTACGGGTTGGGCTTAGGTTTAGGGTTAAAGTTTACTGCTAGGGTTAGGGATAGGGTTCAGGGTTAGCTTTAGGGGTTCTGGTTAGGGTTAGGTGTTAGGTTAGTGTCAGGGTTAGGTCTGGTCATCAGGGTAAGGTTTAGGGTTAGCTTTAAGAGCTAGGTTTAGGTTTAATGGTTAGGATTAGGATTAGGGTTAAGGGTTAAGTTAAGGCTTAGGGGTTAGGGTGAAGGGATAGGGTCAAGGGTTAGGGTTTTTGTTAGGCATAGCGTTGGGGTTAGAAGTAAGGGTTACTGTCAGTGTTAGGGTTGTAGGTAGGGTTACGGTTAGGGTTAGCGGTTTAGAATTAGGGTTAGGGATTAGGTGTCACAGTGATGACTAGGAGATAGGGTTAGAATTATGGGATAGGAGTTGTTCTCAGGAAATGGGTTATGCATTAACGTTAGGATAAGAGGTTAAAGTTAGGCGCACGGTGAGGTTTACGTGTTAAGGGGAGAAATAGGAACAGGGTTGGGTGTTATGTTCAGGGTTAGGGTTATCTGTTAAAGGTGTTGTTTCTGCTTAGCACACGGGCCCTGTCTGCATTGGGCGGGCGTGGGGAGTTTAGGGGGCTGGGATTGTACCCGGGAAACCACTCTATCATACCCTGGGTATGGGCCCGTGAGTTTCATGCAGGACACAGTGGTAGAGCCTCTTTCACGCATGGCATGGGAGGATTGCAGGCTTTCTAAACTCTAAGAAAGCAAGAAGTCTGAGAATTAGATTTAGGGTTAGGATTATGGTTAGGGTTAAGGATGAAGTTTAGTGTTAGGGTGAGGGCTTAGAGTTAGGGATTAGGGTTAGGGTTAAAGGTTAGTCTTAGGTTTAACGGTTACACTTTGGTTTAGGGTTGAGGTTTACGGTTAGGGTTTAGATGAGGGGTTAGTGTTTGGTACAGGGTTAGGGTTAAGTGTTAGGTTTAGGGTTGAAGATTAGGATTAGGGTTAGGATTAAAGGTTAGCGTGAGAGTTAACGCTTAGGGTTAGGGTTAAGAGTTAGGGTTTAGGGTTAGGTTTAGGGTTAGGGTTAGTTTTAGGGTTAGAGTTATGTGCTATGGTTTGTGTTAGAGGATAGGGTTAGGTTTACTGGTAACGGTTAGGGTTACGTTTATGGGGTAGCATTAGGGTTAAGGTTAAGGTTAAGGGATAGGATTAGGGATAAGTGTTGGGCTTAGGGTTAGGGTTTAGTGTAAGGGTTAGCATTAATGATTAGGGTTAGGGTAAGGGTTAAATGCTGGGGTACGGGTAATGGTTAGGGTCAGGGTTAAGGTTCACGGATAGGGTTATTGTTAAGGGTTACGGGTAGGTTTAGGGTTCAGGGATAGAGTTAGGGTTAGGGTTAGGGTTAGGGGTTAGGGTTAGGGTAAGGGTCAGGGTCAGGGGTTAGGGGTTAGGGTTAGTGTTAGGGGTTAGGGTTAGGGTTAGGGTTTAGGGTTAGGGTTAGGGTTAGGGGGTTACGGTTATGGTTGGGGTTGGGGTTAGGGTTAGTGGTTAGGGTTAGGGTTAGGGGTTAGGGTTAGGGTTAGGGTTCGGGTTCGGGTTAGGGTTAGGGTTAGGGTTGGGTTAGGGTTACGGTTGGGTTAGGGTTAGGGTTAGGGTAGGGGTAGGGGTAGGTGTAGGGTTAGGGGTTAGGGTTAGGATTAGGGGTTAGGCTCAGGGTCAGGGTC
>NW_027182826.1:767500-772500 GCF_041146395.1 Eulemur rufifrons | reverse complement strand
GCTTTCTAAACTCTAAGAAAGCAAGAAGTCTGAGAATTAGATTTAGGGTTAGGATTATGGTTAGGGTTAAGGATGAAGTTTAGTGTTAGGGTGAGGGCTTAGGGTTAGGGATTAGGGTTAGGGTTAAAGGTTACTCTTAGGTTTAACGGTTACACTTTGGTTTAAGGTTGAGGTTTACGGTTAGGGTTAAGATGAGGGGTTAGGGTTTGGTACAGGGTTAGGGTTAAGTGTAAGGTTTAGGGTAGAAGATTAGGATTAGGGTTAGGATTATAGGATAGCTTGAGAGTTAACGCTTAGGGTTAAGGTTAAGAGTTAGGGTTTAGGGTTAGGTTTAGGGTTAGGGTTAGTTTTAGGGTTAGAGTTATGTGCTATGGTTTGTGTTATAGGTTAGGGTTAGGTTTACTGGTGACGGTTAGGGTTACGTTTAGGGGTTAGCATTAGGGTTAGGGTTAGGGTTAGGGTTAAGGGACAGGATTACGGTTAAGTGTTGGCCTTAGGGTTAGGGTTTAGTGTTAGGGTTATCATTAAGGACTAGGGGTAGGGTCACGGTTAAATGCCTGGGTGCGGGTAATGGTTAGGGTCAGGGTTAAGGTTCACGGATAGGGTTAGTGTTAAGGGTTACGGGTAGGTTTAGGGTTCAGGGTTAGAGTTAGCTTTAGGGCTTAAGTTTAGGATTAGGCAGTAGGTTCGATTTAGGGTTAGATCTAGGCGTTCGGGTAAGGGCTAGCGTTAGGGTTACGAGATAGGGTTAGGTTTAATGCTTAGGATTAGGGTTAGGGTTTGGGGTTAAAGTAAGTGTTAGGGGTTAGGTTTAAGGATCAAAGGTTACTGTTATTTTTAGCTGTAGTGTTAGGGTTATGGAAAAGGGATCCCATTAGCATTAAGGGTCTTCCTTACTGTAGTGTTAAGGGTTAGGCTTAGAGTTAAAGGTTAAGGTTAGGGTCAGTGTTAAGATTTAGGGTGAGGGTTAACGGTTAGGGTAAAGGTTAAGCGTTAGGGTTAGGGATTAGTGATTAGGGTTTTTGGTTAGTGTTAGGGTTAGCGGTTAGGAGTTAGTGTTTTATGAAGGGGTATGGTTAGAATTAGGATTGGGGTTAGAGTTAGGGTGAGGTACAGGGGTTAGGTTTAGGGGTTAGTTTTAGGGTAAAAGGATAGGATTAGGGTTACGGGTTGGGCTTAGGTTTAGGGTTAAAGTTTACTGCTAGGGTTAGCGATAGGGTTCAGGCTTAGCTTTAGGGGTTCTGCTTAGGGTTAGGTGTTAGGTTAGTGTCAGGGTTAGGTCTAGTCGTGAGGGCAAGGTTCAGGGTTATCTTTAAGAGCTAGGGTTAGGTTTAATGGTTAGGATTAGGATTAGGGTTAAGGCTTAGGGTAAGGCTTAGGGGTTAGGGTGCAGGGTTAGGGTTTTTGTTAGGCATAGCGTTGGGGTTAGAAGTAAGGGTTACTGTCAGTGTTAGGGTTGTAGGTAGGGTTACGGTTAGGGTTAGCGGTTTAGAATTAGGGTTAGGGATTAGGTGTCACAGTGATGACTAGGAGATAGGGTTAGAATTATGGGATAGGGGTTGTTCTCAGGAAATGGGTTATGCATTAACGTTAGGATAAGAGGTTAAAGTTAGGCGCACGGTGAGGTTTACATGTTAAGGGGAGAAATAGGAACAGGGTTGGGTGTTATGTTCAGGGTTAGGGTTATCTGTTAAAGGTATTGTTTATGCTTAGCGCACGGGCCCTGTCTGCATTAGGCGGGCGGGGGGAGTTTAGGGGGCTGGGATTGTACCCGGGAACCCACTCTATCATACTCTGGGTATGGGCCCGTGGGTTTCATGCAGGACGCAGTGGTAGAGCCTCCTTTCACGCATGGCATGGGAGGATTGCAGGCTTTCTAAACTCTAAGAAAGCAAGAAGTCTGAGAATTAGATTTAGGGTTAGGATTATGGTTAGGGTTAAGGATGAAGTTTAGTGTTAGAGTGAGGGCTTAGGGTTAGGGCTTAGGGTTAGGGTAAAGGTTACTGTTAGGTTTAACGGTTACACTATTTTTTAGGGTTGAGGTTTACGGTTAGGGTTAAGATGAGGGGTTAGGGTTTGGTACAGGGTTAGGGTTAAGTGTTAGGTTTAGGGTTGAAGATTAGGATTAGGGTTAGGATTAAAGGTTAGCGTGAGAGTTAACGCTTAGTGTTAAGCTTAAGAGTTAGGGGTTAGGGTTAGGTTTAGGGTTCGTTTTAGGGTTAGAGTTATGTGCTATGGTTTGTGTTAGAGGTTAGGGTTAGGTTTACTGGTCACGGTTAGGGTTACGTTTAGGGGTTAGCATTAGGGTTAGGGTTAAGGGATAGGATTAGGGTTAAGTGTTGGGAGTAGGGTGAGGGTTTAGTGTTAGGGTTATCATTAAGGATTAGGGGTAGGGTAAGGGTTAAATGCTTGGGTGCGGGTAATGGTTAGGGTCAGGGTTAAGGTTCACGGATAGGGTTAGTGTTAAGGGTTACGGGTAGGTTTAGGGTTCAGGGTTAGAGTTAGCATTAGGGCTTAAGGTTAGGATTAGGCGGTAGGTTCGATTTAGGGTTAGATCTAGGCATTAGGGTAAGGGCTAGCGTTAGGGTTAAGAGATAGGGTTAGGTTTAATTCTCAGGATTAGGGTTAGGGTTTGGGGTTAAAGTAAGTGTTAGGGGTTAGGTTTAAGGATCAAAGGTTAGGGTTATTTTTAGCTGTAGTGTTAGGGTTAGGGATAAGGGATCCCATTAGCATTAAGGGTCTTCCTTACTGTAGGGTTAAGGGTTAGGCTTAGAGTTAAAGGTTAAGGTTAGGGTCAGTGTTAAGATTTAGGGTGAGGGTTAACGGTTAGGGTAAAGGTTAAGCGTTAGGGTTAGGGATTAGTGATTAGGGTTTCTGGTTAGTGTTAGCGTTAGCGGTTAGGAGTTAGTGTTTTATGAAGGGGTATGGTTAGAATTAGGATTGGGGTTAGAGTCAGGGTGAGGTATAGGGGTTAGGTTTAGGGGTTAGTTTTAGGGTAAAAGGATAGGATTAGGGTTACGGGTTGGGCTTAGGTTTAGGGTTAAAGTTTACTGCTAGGGTTAGGGATAGGGTTCAGGGTTAGCTTTAGGGGTTCTGGTTAGGGTTAGGGTTAGGGTTAGGGATAGGGTTAGTTTCAGTTAGTTTAGTGCTATGGTTTGTGTTAGAGGTTAGGGTTAGTTTTACTGGTCACGGTTAGGGTTACGTTTAGGGGTTAGCATTAGGGTTAGGGTTAAGGGATACGATTAGGGATAAGTGTTGGGCTTAGGGTTAGGGTTTAGTGTTAGTGTTATCATTAAGGATTAGGGGTAGGGTCAGGGTTAAATGCTTTGGTGCGGGTAATGGTTAGGGTCAGGGTTAAGGTTGACGGATAGGGTTAGTGTTAAGGGTTACGGGTAGGTTTAGGGTTCAGGGTTAGAGTTAGCATTAGGGCTTAAGGTTAGGATTAGGCGGTAGGTTAGATTTAGGGTTAGATCTAGGCGTTAGGGTAAGGTCTAGCGTTAGGGTTAAGAGATAGGGTTAGGTTTAATGCTTAGGATTAGGGTTAGGGTTTGGGGTTAAAGTAAGGGTTAGGGGTTAGGTTTAAGGATCAAAGGTTAGGGTTATTTTTAGCTGTAGTGTTAGGGTTAGGGATAAGGGATCCCATTAGCATTAAGGGTCTTCCTTACTGTAGGGTTAAGGGTTAGGCTTAGAGTTAAAGGTTAAGGTTAGGGTCAGTGTTAAGATTTGGGGTGAGGGTTAACGGTTAGGGTAAAGGTTAAGCGTTAGGGTTAGGGATTAGTGATTAGGGTTTTTGGTTAGTGTTAGGGTTAGCGGTTAGGAGTTAGTGTTTTATGAAGGGGTATGGTTAGAATTAGGATTGGGGTTACAGTTAGGGTGAGGTATAGGGGTTAGGTTTAGGGTAAAAGGATAGGATTAGGGTTACGGGTTGGGCTTAGGTTTAGGGTTAAAGTTTACTGCTAGGGTTAGGGATAGGGTTCAGGGTTAGCTTTAGGGGTTCTGGTTAGGGTTAGGTGTTAGGTTAGTGTCAGGGTTAGGTCTAGTCGTGAGGGTAAGGTTTAGGGTTATCTTTAAGAGCTAGGGTTAGGTTTAATGGTTAGGATTAGGATTAGGGTTAAGGGTTAGGGTAAGGCTTAGGGGTTAGGGTGAAGGGATAGGGTCAAGGGTTAGGGTTTTTGTTAGGCATAGCGTTGGGGTTAGAAGTAAGGGTTAATGTCAGGGTTAGGGTTGTAGGTAGGGTTACGATTAGGGTTAGCGGTTTAGAATTAGGGTTAGGGATTAGGTGTCACAGTGATGACTAGGAGATAGGGTTAGAATTATGGGATAGGGGTTGTTCTCAGGAAATGGGTTATGCATTAACGTTAGGATAAGAGGTTAAAGTTAGGCGCACGGTGAGGTTTACGTGTTAAGGGGAGAAATAGGAACAGGGTTGGGTGTTATGTTCAGGGTTAGGGTTATCTGTTAAAGGTATTGTTTATGCTTAGCGCACTGGCCCTGTCTGCGTTGGGCGTGCGGGGGGAGTTTAGGGGGTGGGATTGTACCCGGGAACCCACTCTATCATACTCTGGGTATGGGCCCGTGGGTTTCATGCAGGACGCAGTGGTAGAGCCTCCTTTCACGCATGGCATGGGAGGATTGCAGGCTTTCTAAACTCTAAGAAAGCAAGAAGTCTGAGAATTAGATTTAGGGTTAGGATTATGGTTAGGGTTAAGGATGAAGTTTAGTGTTAGGGTGAGGGCTTAGGGTAGGGATTAGGGTTAGGGTTAAAGGTTACCCTTAGGTTTAACGGTTACACTTTGGTTTAGGGTTGAGGTTTACGGTTAGGGTTAAGATGAGGGGTTAGGGTTTGGTACAGGGTTAGGGTTATGTGTTAGGTTTAGGGTTGAAGATTAGGATTAGGGTTAGGATTAAAGGTTAGCGTGAGAGTTAACGCTTAGGGTTAAGGTTAAGAGTTAGGGTTTAGGGTTAGGTTTAGGGTTAGTTTTAGAGTTAGAGATATGTGC
>NW_027182826.1:752500-757500 GCF_041146395.1 Eulemur rufifrons | reverse complement strand
TTTGTTAGGCATAGCGTTGGGGTTAGAAGTAAGGGTTACTGTCAGTGTTAGGGTTGTAGGTAGGGTTACGGTTAGGGTTAGCGGTTTAGAATTAGGGTTAGGGATTAGGTGTCACAGTGATGACTAGGAGATAGGGTTAGAATTATGGGATAGGGGTTGTTCTCAGTAAATGGGTTATGCATTAACGTTAGGATAAGAGGTTAAAGTTAGGCGCACGGTGAGGTTTACGTGTTAAGGGGAGAAATAGGAACAGGGTTGGGTGTTATGTTCAGGGTTAGGGTTATCTGTTAAAGGTATTGTTTATGCTTAGCGCACGGGCCCTGTCTGCATTAGGCGGGCGGGGGGAGTTTAGGGGGCTGGGATTGTACCCGGGAACCCACTCTATCATACTCTGGGTATGGGCCCGTGGGTTTCATGCAGGACACAGTGGTAGAGCCTCCTTTCACGCATGGCATGGGAGGATTGCAGGCTTTCTAAACTCTAAGAAAGCAAGAAGTCTGAGAATGAGATTTAGGGTTAGGATTATGGTTAGGGTTAAGGATGAAGTTTAGTGTTAGGGTGAGGGCTTAGGGTTAGGGATTAGGGTTAGGGTTAAAGATTACTCTTAGGTTTAACGGTTACACTTTGGTTTAGGGTTGAGGTTTACGGTTAGTGTTAAGATGAGCGGTTAACGTTTGGTACAGGGTTAGGGTTAAGTGTTAGGTTTAGGGTTGAAGATTAGGATTAGGGTTAGGATTAAAGGTTAGCGTGAGAGTTAACGCTTAGGGTTAAGCTTAAGAGTTAGGGGTTAGGGTTAGGTTTAGGGTTCGTTTTAGGGTTAGAGTTATGTGCTATGGTTTGTGTTAGAGGTTAGGGTTAGGTTTACTGGTCACGGTTAGGGTTACGTTTAGGGGTTAGCATTAGGGTTTGGGTTAAGGGATAGGATTAGGGATAAGTGTTGGGCTTAGGGTTAGGGTTTAGTGTTAGGGTTATCATTAAGGATTAGGGGTAGGGTCAGGGTTAAATGCTTGGGTGCGGGTAATGGTTAGGGTCAGGATTAAGGTTGACGGATAGGGTTAGTGTTAAGGGTTACGGGTAGGTTTAGGGTTCAGGGTTAGAGTTAGCATTAGGGCTTAAGGTTAGGATTAGGCGGTAGGTTCGATTTAGGGTTAGATCTAGGCGTTAGGGTAAGGGCTAGCGTTAGGGTTAAGAGATAGGGTTAGGTTTAATGCTTAGGATTAGGGTTAGGGTTTGGGGTTAAAGTAAGTGTTAGGGGTTAGGTTTAAGGATCAAAGGTTAGGGTTATTTTTAGCTGTAGTGTTAGGGTTAGGGATTAGGGATCCCATTAGCATTAAGGGTCTTCCTTACTGTAGGGTTAAGGGTTAGGCTTAGAGTTAAAGGTTAAGGTTAGGGTCAGTGTTAAGATTTGGGGTGAGGGTTAATGGTTAGGGTAAAGGTTAAGCGTTAGGGTTAGGGATTAGTGATTAGGGTTTTTGGTTAGTGTTAGGGTTAGCGGTTAGGAGTTAGTGTTTTATGAAGGGGTATGGTTAGAATTAGGATTGGGGTTAGAGATAGGGTGAGGTATAGGGGTTAGGTTTAGGGTAAAAGGATAGGATTAGGATTACGGGTTGGGCTTAGGTTTAGGGTTAAAGTTTACTGCTAGGGTTAGGGATAGGGTTCAGGGTTAGCTTTAGGGGTTCTGGATAGGGTTAGGTGTTAGGTTAGTGTCAGGGTTAGGTCTAGTCGTGAGGGTAAGGTTTAGGGTTAGCTTTAAGAGCTAGGGTTAGGTTTAATGGTTAGGATTAGGATTAGGGTTAAGGGTTAGGGTAAGGCTTAGGGGTTAGGGTGAAGGGTTAGGTTCAAGGGTTAGGGTTTTTGTTAGGCATAGCGTTGGGGTTAGAAGTAAGGGTTACTGTCAGTGTTAGGGTTGTAGGTAGGGTTACGGTTAGGGTTAGCGGTTTAGAATTAGGGTTAGGGATTAGGTGTCACAGTGATGACTAGGAGATAGGGTTAGAATTATGGGATAGGGGTTGTTCTCAGGAAATGGGTTATGCATTAACGTTAGGATAAGAGGTTAAAGTTAGGCGCACGGTGAGGTTTACGTGTTAAGGGGAGAAATAGGAACAGGGTTGGGTTGTTATGTTCAGGGTTAGAGTTATCTGTTAAAGGTATTGTTTATGCTTAGCGCACGGGCCCTGTCTGCATTAGGCGGGCGGGGGGAGTTTAGGGGGCTGGGATTGTACCCGGGAACCCACTCTATCATACTCTGGGTATGGGCCCGTGGGTTTCATGCAGGACACAGTGGTAGAGCCTCCTTTCACGCATGGCATGGGAGGATTGCAGGCTTTCTAAACTGTAAGAAAGCAAGAAGTCTGAGAATTAGATTTAGGGTTAGGATTATGGTTAGGGTTAAGGATGAAGTTTAGTGTTAGGGTGAGGGCTTAGGGTTAGGGATTAGGTTTAGGGTTAAAGGTTACTCTTAGGTTTAACGGTTACACTTTGGTTTAGGGTTGAGGTTTACGGTTAGGGTTAAGATGGGGGGTTAGGGTTTGGTACAGGGTTAGGGTTAAGTGTTAGGTTTAGGGTTGAAGATTAGGATTAGGGTTAGGATTAAAGGTTAGCGTGAGAGTTAACGCTTAGGGTTAAGGTTAAGAGTTAGGGGTTAGGGTTAGGTTTAGGGTTAGTTTTAGGGTTAGAGTTATGTGCTATGGTTTGTGTTAGAGGTTAGGGTTAGGTTTACTGGTCACGGTTAGGGTTACGTTTAGGGGGTAGCATTAGGGTTAGGGTTAGGGTTAAGGGATAGGATTAGGGATAAGTGTTGGGCTTAGGGTTAGGGTTTAGTGTTAGGGTTAGCAGTAAGGATTAGGGTTAGGGTGAAGGTTAAATGCTTGGGTGCGGGTAATGGTTAGGGGCATGGTTAAGGTTCACGGATAGGGTTAGTGTTAAGGGTTACGGGTAGGTTTAGGGTTCAGGTTTAGAGTTAGCATTAGGGCTTAAGGTTAGGATTAGGCGGTAGGTTAGACTTAGGGTTAGATCTAGGCCTTAGGGTAAGGGCTAGCGTTAGGGTTAAGAGATAGGGTTAGGTTTAATGCTTAGGATTAGGGTTAGGGTTTTGGGTTAAAGTAAGTGTTAGGGGTTAGGTTTAAGGATCCAAGGTTAGGGTTATTTTTAGCTGTAGTGTTAGGGTTAGGGATAAGGGATCCCATTAGCATTAAGGGTCTTCCTTACTGTAGGGTTAAGGGTTAGGCTTAGAGTTAAAGGTTAAACTTAGGGTCAGTGTTAAGATTTAGGGTGAGGGTTAACGGTTAGGGTAAAGGTTAAGCGTTAGGGTTAGGGATTAGTGATTAGGGTTTTTGGTTAGTGTTAGGGTTAGCGGTTAGGAGTTAGTGTTTTATGAAGGGGTATGGTTAGAATTAGGATTGGGGTTAGAGTTAGGGTGAGGTATAGGGGTTAGGTTTAGGGGTTAGTTTTAGGGTAAAAGGATAGGATTAGGGTTACGGGTTGGGCTTAGGATTAGGGTTAAAGTTTACTGCTAGGGTTAGGGATAGGGTTCAGGGTTAGTTTTAGGGGTTCTGGTTAGGGTTAGGTGTTAGGTTAGTGTCAGGGTTAGGTCTAGTCGTGAGGGTAAGGTTTAGGGTTAGCTTTAAGAGCTAGGGTTAGGTTTAATGGTTAGGATTAGGATTAGGGTTAAGGGTTAGGGTAAGGCTTAGGGGTTAGGGTGAAGGTTTAGGGTTTTTGTTAGGCATAGCGTTGGGGTTAGAAGTAAGGGTTACTGTCAGTGTTAGGGTTGTAGGTAGGGTTACGGTTAGGGTTAGCGGTTTAGAATTAGGGTTAGGGATTAGGTGTCACAGTGATGACTAGGAGGTAGGGTTAGAATTATGGGATAGGGGTTGTTCTCAGGAAATGGGTTATGCATTAACGTTAGGATAAGAGGTTAAAGTTAGGCGCACGGTGAGGTTTACGTGTTAAGGGGAGAAATAGGAACAGGGTTGGGTGTTATGTTCAGGGTTAGGGTTATCTGTTAAAGGTATTGTTTATGCTTAGCGCACGGGCCCTGTCTTCATTGGGCGGGCGGGGGAAGTTTAGGGGACTGGGATTGTACCCGGGAACCCACTCTATCATACTCTGGGTATGAGCCCGTGAGTTTCATGCAGGACGCAGAGGTAGAGCCTCCTTTCACGCATGGCATGGGAGGATTGCAGGCTTTCTAAACTCTAAGAAAGCAAGAAGTCTGAGAATTAGATTTAGGGTTAGGATTCTGGTTAGGGTTAAGGATGAAGTTTAGTGTTAGGGTGAGGGCTTAGGGTTAGGGATTAGGGTTAGGGTTAAAGGTTACTCTTAGGTTTATTGGTTACACTTTGGTATAGGGTTCAGGTTTACCGTTAGGGTTCAGATGAGGGGTTAGGGTTTGGTACAGGGTTAGGGTTAAGTGTTAGGTTTAGGGTTGATGATTAGGATTAGGGTTAGGATTATAGGTTAGCGTGAGAGTTAACGCTTAGGGTTAAGGTTAAGAGTTAGGGTTTAGGGTTAGGGTTAGGCTTAGATTTAGGGTTAGAGTTATGAGATACGCTTTGTGTTAGAGGTTAGGGTTAGGTTTACTGGTCACGGTTAGGGTTACGTTTAGGGGGTAGCATTAGGGTTAGGGTTAGGGTTAAGGGATACGATTAGGGATAAGTGTTGGGCTTAGGGTTAGGGTTTAGTGTTAGGGTTATCATTAAGGATTAGTGTTAGGGTCAGGGTTAAATGTTTGGGTGCGGGTAATAGTTAGGGTCAGGGTTAAGGTTCACGGATAGGGTTAGTGTTAAGGGTTACGGGTAGGTTTAGGGTTCAGGGTTAGAGTTAGCATTAGGGCTTAAGGTTAGGATTAGGCGGTAGGTTAGACTTAGGGTTAGATCTAGGCGTTAGGGTAAGGGCTATCGTTAGGGTTAAGAGATAGGGTTAGGTTTAATGCTTCGGATTAGGGTTAGGGTTTGGGGTTAAAGTAAGTGTTAGGGGTTAGGTTTCAGGATCAAATGTTAGGG
>NW_027182826.1:730000-737500 GCF_041146395.1 Eulemur rufifrons | reverse complement strand
GGTTAAGGGATAGGGTAAGTCTTAGGGGTTAGGGTGAAGGGTTAGGGTCAAGGGTTAGGGTTTTTGTTAGGCATAGCGTTGGGGTTAGAAGTAAGGGTTACTGTCAGTATTAGGGTTGTAGGTAGGGTTACGGTTAGGGTTAGCGGTTTGGAATTAGGGTTAGGGATTAGGTGTCACAGTGATGACTAGGAGATAGGGTTAGAATTATGGGATAGGGGTTGTTCTCAGGAAATGGGTTATGCATTAACGTTAGGATAAGAGGTTAAAGTTAGGCGCACGGTGAAGTTTACGTGTTAAGGGGAGAAATAGGAACAGGGTTGGGTGTTATGTTCAGGGTTAGGGTTATCTGTTAAAGGTATTGTTTATGCTTAGCGCACGGGCCCTGTCTGCATTAGGCGGGCGGGGGGGAGTTTTGGGGGCTGGGATTGTACCCGGGAACGCACTCTATCATACTCTGGGTATGGGCCCGTGGGTTTCATACAGAACACAGTGGTAGAGCCTCCTTTCACGCATGGCATGGGAGGATTGCAGGCTTTCTAAACTCTAAGAAAGCAAGAAGTCTGAGAATTAGATTTAGGGTTAGGATTATGGTTAGGGTTAAGGATGAAGTTTAGTGTTAGGGTGAGGGCTTAGGGTTAGGGATTAGGGTTAGGGTTAAAGGTTACTCTTAGGTTTAACGGTTACACTTTGGTTTAGGGTTGAGGTTTACGGTTAGGGTTAAGATGAGGGGTTAGGGTTTGGTACAGGGTTAGGGTTAAGTGTAAGGTTTAGGGTAGAAGATTAGGATTAGGGTTAGGATTATAGGATAGTGTGAGAGTTAACGCTTAGGGTTAAGGTTAAGAGTTAGGGTTTAGGGTTAGGTTTAGTGTTAGGGTTAGTTTTAGGGTTAGAGTTATGTGCTATGGTTTGTGTTATAGGTTAGGGTTAGGTTTACTGGTGACGGTTAGGGTTACGTTTAGGGGTTAGCATTAGGGTTAGGGTTAGGGTTAGGGTTAAGGGACAGGATTACGGTTAAGTGTTGGCCTTAGGGTTAGGGTTTAGTGTTAGGGTTATCATTAAGGACTAGGGGTAGGGTCACGGTTAAATGCCTGGGTGCGGGTAATGGTTAGGGTCAGGGTTAAGGTTCACGGATAGGGTTAGTGTTAAGGGTTACGGGTAGGTTTAGGGTTCAGGGTTAGAGTTAGCTTTAGGGCTTAAGTTTAGGATTAGGCGGTAGGTTCGATTTAGGGTTAGATCTAGGCGTTCGGGTAAGGGCTAGCGTTAGGGTTACGAGATAGGGTTAGGTTTAATGCTTAGGATTAGGGTTAGGGTTTGGGGTTAAAGTAAGTGTTAGGGGTTAGGTTTAAGGATCAAAGGTTACTGTTATTTTTAGCTGTAGTGTTAGGGTTATGGAAAAGGGATCCCATTAGCATTAAGGGTCTTCCTTACTGTAGTGTTAAGGGTTAGGCTTAGAGTTAAAGGTTAAGGTTAGGGTCAGTGTTAAGATTTAGGGTGAGGGTTAACGGTTAGGGTAAAGGTTAAGCGTTAGGGTTAGGGATTAGTGATTAGGGTTTTTGGTTAGTGTTAGGGTTAGCGGTTAGGAGTTAGTGTTTTATGAAGGGGTATGGTTAGAATTAGGATTGGGGTTAGAGTTAGGGTGAGGTACAGGGGTTAGGTTTAGGGGTTAGTTTTAGGGTAAAAGGATAGGATTAGGGTTACGGGTTGGGCTTAGGTTTAGGGTTAAAGTTTACTGCTAGGGTTAGCGATAGGGTTCAGGCTTAGCTTTAGGGGTTCTGCTTAGGGTTAGGTGTTAGGTTAGTGTCAGGGTTAGGTCTAGTCGTGAGGGCAAGGTTCAGGGTTATCTTTAAGAGCTAGGGTTAGGTTTAATGGTTAGGATTAGGATTAGGGTTAAGGCTTAGGGTAAGGCTTAGGGGTTAGGGTGCAGGGTTAGGGTTTTTGTTAGGCATAGCGTTGGGGTTAGAAGTAAGGGTTACTGTCAGTGTTAGGGTTGTAGGTAGGGTTACGGTTAGGGTTAGCGGTTTAGAATTAGGGTTAGGGATTAGGTGTCACAGTGATGACTAGGAGATAGGGTTAGAATTATGGGATAGGGGTTGTTCTCAGGAAATGGGTTATGCATTAACGTTAGGATAAGAGGTTAAAGTTAGGCGCACGGTGAGGTTTACGTGTTAAGGGGAGAAATAGGAACAGGGTTGGGTGTTATGTTCAGGGTTAGGGTTATCTGTTAAAGGTATTGTTTATGCTTAGCGCACGGGCCCTGTCTGCATTAGGAGGGCGGAGGGAGTTTAGGGGGCTGGGATTGTACCCGGGAACCCACTCTATCATACTCTGGGTATGGGCCCGTGGGTTTCATGCAGGACACAGTGGTAGAGCCTCCTTTCACGCATGGCATGGGAGGATTGCAGGCTTTCTAAACTCTAAGAAAGCAAGAAGTCTGAGAATTAGATTTAGGGTTAGGATTATGGTTAGGGTTAAGGATGAAGTTTAGTGTTAGGGTGAGGGCTTAGGGTTAGGGCTTAGGGTTAGGGTAAAGGTTACTCTTAGGTTTAACGGTTACACTATTTTTTAGGGTTGAGGTTTACGGTTAGGGTTAAGATGAGGGGTTAGGGTTTGGTACAGGGTTAGGGTTAAGTGTTAGGTTTAGGGTTGAAGATTAGGATTAGGGTTAGGATTAAAGGTTAGCGTGAGAGTTAACGCTTAGTGTTAAGCTTAAGAGTTAGGGGTTAGGGTTAGGTTTAGGGTTCGTTTTAGGGTTAGAGTTATGTGCTATGGTTTGTGTTAGAGGTTAGGGTTAGGTTTACTGGTCACGGTTAGGGTTACGTTTAGGGGTTAGCATTAGGGTTAGGGTTAAGGGATAGGATTAGGGTTAAGTGTTGGGAGTAGGGTGAGGGTTTAGTGTTAGGGTTATCATTAAGGATTAGGGGTAGGGTAAGGGTTAAATGCTTGGGTGCGGGTAATGGTTAGGGTCTGGGTTAAGGTTCACGGATAGGGTTAGTGTTAAGGGTTACGGGTAGGTTTAGGGTTCAGGGTTAGAGTTAGCATTAGGGCTTAAGGTTAGGATTAGGCGGTAGGTTCGATTTAGGGTTAGATCTAGGCATTAGGGTAAGGGCTAGCGTTAGGGTTAAGAGATAGGGTTAGGTTTAATTCTCAGGATTAGGGTTAGGGGTTGGGGTTAAAGTAAGTGTTAGGGGTTAGGTTTAAGGATCAAAGGTTAGGGTTATTTTTAGCTGTAGTGTTAGGGTTAGGGATAAGGGATCCCATTAGCATTAAGGGTCTTCCTTACTGTAGGGTTAAGGGTTAGGCTTAGAGTTAAAGGTTAAGGTTAGGGTCAGTGTTAAGATTTAGGGTGAGGGTTAATGGTTAGGGTAAAGGTTAAGCGTTAGGGTTAGGGACTAGTGATTAGGGTTTCTGGTTAGTGTTAGCGTTAGCGGTTAGGAGTTAGTGTTTTATGAAGGGGTATGGTTAGAATTAGGATTGGGGTTAGAGTTAGGGTGAGGTATAGGGGTTAGGTTTAGGGGTTAGTTTTAGGGTAAAAGGATAGGATTAGGGTTACGGGTTGGGCTTAGGTTTAGGGTTAAAGTTTACTGCTAGGGTTAGGGATAGGGTTCAGGGTTAGCTTTAGGGGTTCTGGTTAGGGTTAGGGTTAGGGTTAGGGATAGGGTTAGTTTCAGTTAGTTTAGTGCTATGGTTTGTGTTAGAGGTTAGGGTTAGTTTTACTGGTCACGGTTAGGGTTACGTTTAGGGGTTAGCATTAGGGTTATGATTAAGGGATAGGATTAGGGATAAGTGTTGGGCTTAGGGTTAGGGTTTAGTGTTAGGGTTATCATTAAGGATTAGGGGTAGGGTCAGGGTTAAATGCTTTGGTGCGGGTAATGGTTAGGGTCAGGGTTAAGGTTGACGGATAGGGTTAGTGTTAAGGGTTACGGGTAGGTTTAGGGTTCAGGGTTAGAGTTAGCATTAGGGCTTAAGGTTAGGATTAGGCGGTAGGTTAGATTTAGGGTTAGATCTAGGCGTTAGGGTAAGGTCTAGCGTTAGGGTTAAGAGATAGGGTTAGGTTTAATGCTTAGGATTAGGGTTAGGGTTTGGGGTTAAAGTAAGGGTTAGGGGTTAGGTTTAAGGATCAAAGGTTAGGGTTATTTTTAGCTGTAGTGTTAGGGTTAGGGATAAGGGATCCCATTAGCATTAAGGGTCTTCCTTACTGTAGGGTTAAGGGTTAGGCTTAGAGTTAAAGGTTAAGGTTAGGGTCAGTGTTAAGATTTGGGGTGAGGGTTAACGGTTAGGGTAAAGGTTAAGCGTTAGGGTTAGGGATTAGTGATTAGGGTTTTTGGTTAGTGTTAGGGTTAGCGGTTAGGAGTTAGTGTTTTATGAAGGGGTATGGTTAGAATTAGGATTGGGGTTAGAGTTAGGGTGAGGTATAGGGGTTAGGTTTAGGGTAAAAGGATAGGATTAGGGTTACGGGTTGGGCTTAGGTTTAGGGTTAAAGTTTACTGCAAGGGTTAGGGATAGGGTTCAGGGTTAGCTTTAGGGGTTCTGGTTAGGGTTAGGTGTTAGGTTAGTGTCAGGGTTAGGTCTAGTCGTGAGGGTAAGGTTTAGGGTTAGCTTTAAGAGCTAGGGTTAGTTTTAATGGTTAGGATTAGGATTAGGGTTAAGGGTTAGGGTAAGGCTTAGGGGTTAGGGTGAAGGTTTAGGGTTTTTGTTAGGCATAGCGTTGGGGTTAGAAGTAAGGGTTACTGTCAGTGTTAGGGTTGTAGGTAGGGTTACGGTTAGGGTTAGCGGTTTAGAATTAGGGTTAGGGATTAGGTGTCACAGTGATGACTAGGAGGTAGGGTTAGAATTATGGGATAGGGGTTGTTCTCAGGAAATGGGTTATGCATTAACGTTAGGATAAGAGGTTAAAGTTAGGCGCACGGTGAGGTTTACGTGTTAAGGGGAGAAATAGGAACAGGGTTGGGTGTTACGTTCAGGGTTAGGGTTATCTGTTAAAGGTATTGTTTATGCTTAGCGCACGGGCCCTGTCTTCATTGGGAGGGCGGGGGAAGTTTAGGGGACTGGGATTGTACCCGGGAACCCACTCTATCATACTCTGGGTATGAGCCCGTGGGTTTCATGCAGGACGCAGAGGTAGAGCCACCTTTCACGCATGGCATGGGAGGATTGCAGGCTTTCTAAACTCTAAGAAAGCAAGAAGTCTGAGAATTAGATTTAGGGTTAGGATTATGGTTAGGGTTAAGGATGAAGTTTAGTGTTAGGGTCAGGGCTTAGGGTAGGGATTAGGGTTAGGGTTAAAGGTTACCCTTAGGTTTAACGGTTACACTTTGGTTTAGGGTTGAGGTTTACGGTTAGGGTTAAGATGAGGGGTTAGGGTTTGGTACAGGGTTAGGGTTATGTGTTAGGTTTAGGGTTGACGATTAGGATTAGGGTTAGGATTAAAGGTTAGCGTGAGAGTTAACGCTTAGGGTTAAGGTTAAGAGTTAGGGTTTAGGGTTAGGTTTAGGGTTAGTTTTAGAGTTAGAGATATGTGCTATGGTTTGTGTTAGAGGTTAGGGTTAGGTTTACTGGTCACGGCTAGGGTTAGGTTTAGGGGGTAGCATTAGCGTTAGGCTTATGGTTAGGGTTAAGGGATAGGATTAGGGATAAGTGTTGGGCTTAGGGTTAGGGTTTAGTGTTAGGGTTATCATTAAGGATTAGGGGTAGGGTCAGGGTTAAATGCTTGGTTGCGGGTAATGGTTAGGGTCAGGGTTAAGGTTCACGGATAGGGTTAGTGTTAAGGGTTACGGGTAGGTTTAGGGTTCAGGGTTAGAGTTAGCATTAGGGCTTAAGGTTAGGATTAGGCGGTAGGTTAGATTTAGGGTTAGATCTAGGCGTTAGGGTAAGGGCTAGCGTTAGGGTTAAGAGATAGGGTTAGGTTTAATGCTTAGGATTAGGGTTAGGGTTTGGGGTTAAAGTAAGTGTTAGGGGTTAGGTTTCAGGATCTAAGGTTAGGGTTATTTTTAGCTGTAGTGTTAGGGTTAGGGATAAGGGATCCCATTAGCATTAAGGGTCTTCCTTACTGTAGGGTTAAGGGTTAGGCTTAGAGTTAAAGGTTAAGGTTAGGGTCAGTGTTAAGATTTAGGGTGAGGGTTAACGGTTAGGGTAAAGGTTAAGCGTTAGGGTTAGGGATTAGTGTTTAGGGATTTTGGTTAGTGTTAGGGTTAGCGGTTAGGAGTTAGTGTTTTATGAAGGGGTATGGTTAGAATTAGGATTGGGGTTAGAGTTAGGGTGAGGTATAGGGGTTAGGTTTAGGGGTTAGTTTTAGGGTAAAAGGATAGGATTAGGGTTACGGGTTGGGCTTAGGTTTAGGGTTAAAGTTTACTGCTAGGGTTAGGGATAGGGTTCAGGGTTAGCTTTAGGGGTTCTGGTTAGGGTTAGGTGTTAGGTTAGTGTCAGGGTTAGGTCTAGTCGTGAGGGTAAGGTTTAGGGTTAGCTTTAAGAGCTAGGGTTAGTTTTAATGGTTAGGATTAGGATTAGGGTTAAGGGTTAGGGTAAGGCTTAGGGGTTAGGGTGAAGGTTTAGGGTTTTTGTTAGGCATAGCGTTGGGGTTAGAAGTAAGGGTTACTGTCAGTGTTAGGGTTGTAGGTAGGGTTACGGTTAGGGTTAGCGGTTTAGAATTAGGGTTAGGGATTAGGTGTCACAGTGATGACTAGGAGGTAGGGTTAGAATTATGGGATAGGGGTTGTTCTCAGGAAATGGGTTATGCATTAACGTTAGGATAAGAGGTTAAAGTTAGGCGCACGGTGAGGTTTACGTGTTAAGGGGAGAAATAGGAACAGGGTTGGGTGTTACGTTCAGGGTTAGGGTTATCTGTTAAAGGTATTGTTTATGCTTAGCGCACGGGCCCTGTCTTCATTGGGAGGGCGGGGGAAGTTTAGGGGACTGGGATTGTACCCGGGAACCCACTCTATCATACTCTGGGTATGAGCCCGTGGGTTTCATGCAGGACGCAGAGGTAGAGCCACCTTTCACGCATGGCATGGGAGGATTGCAGGCTTTCTAAACTCTAAGAAAGCAAGAAGTCTGAGAATTAGATTTAGGGTTAGGATTATGGTTAGGGTTAAGGATGAAGTTTAGTGTTAGGGTCAGGGCTTAGGGTAGGGATTAGGGTTAGGGTTAAAGGTTACCCTTAGGTTTAACGGTTACACTTTGGTTTAGGGTTGAGGTTTACGGTTAGGGTTAAGATGAGGGGTTAGGGTTTGGTACAGGGTTAGGGTTATGTGTTAGGTTTAGGGTTGACGATTAGGATTAGGGTTAGGATTAAAGGTTAGCGTGAGAGTTAACGCTTAGGGTTAAGGTTAAGAGTTAGGGTTTAGGGTTAGGTTTAGGGTTAGTTTTAGAGTTAGAGATATGTGCTATGGTTTGTGTTAGAGGTTAGGGTTAGGTTTACTGGTCACGGCTAGGGTTAGGTTTAGGGGGTAGCATTAGCGTTAGGCTTATGGTTAGGGTTAAGGGATAGGATTAGGGATAAGT
>NW_027182826.1:707500-712500 GCF_041146395.1 Eulemur rufifrons | reverse complement strand
ACGTGTTAAGGGGAGAAATAGGAACAGGGTTGGGTTGTTATGTTCAGGGTTAGGGTTATCTGTTAAAGGTATTGTTTATGCTTAGCGCACGGGCCCTGTCTGCATTAGGCGGGCGGGGGGAGTTTAGGGGGCTGGGATTGTACCCGGGAACCCACTCTATCATACTCTGGGTATGGGCCCGTGGGTTTCATGCAGGACACAGTGGTAGAGCCTCCTTTCACGCATGGCATGGGAGGATTGCAGGCTTTCTAAACTCTAAGAAAGCAAGAAGTCTGAGAATTAGATTTAGGGTTAGGATTATGGTTAGGGTTAAGGATGAAGTTTAGTGTTAGGGTGAGGGCTTAGGGTTAGGGATTAGGGTTAGGGTTAAAGGTTACTCTTAGGTTTAACGGTTACACTTTGGTTTAGGGTTGAGGTTTACGGTTAGGGTTAAGATGAGGGGTTAGGGTTTGGTACAGGGTTAGGGTTAAGTGTTAGGTTTAGGGTTGAAGATTAGGATTAGGGTTAGGATTAAAGGTTAGCGTGAGAGTTAACGCTTAGGGTTAAGGTTAAGAGTTAGGGTTTAGGGTTAGGGTTAGGGTTAGTTTTAGGGTTAGAGTTATGTGCTATGGTTTGTGTTAGAGGTTAGGGTTAGGTTTACT
Organism: Eulemur rufifrons; assembly: GCF_041146395.1. Taxonomy (NCBI): domain Eukaryota; kingdom Metazoa; phylum Chordata; class Mammalia; order Primates; family Lemuridae; genus Eulemur; species Eulemur rufifrons. The sequence continues at coordinate 711,859 of NW_027182826.1, read as the reverse complement.
GGTCACGGTTAGGGTTACGTTTAGGGGGTAGCATTAGGGTTAGGGTTAGGGTTAAGGGATAGGATTAGGGATAAGTGTTGGGCTTAGGGTTAGGGTTTAGTGTTAGGGTTAGCAGTAAGGATTAGGGTTAGGGTGAAGGTTAAATGCTTGGGTGCGGGTAATGGTTAGGGGCATGGTTAAGGTTCACGGATAGGGTTAGTGTTAAGGGTTACGGGTAGGTTTAGGGTTCAGGTTTAGAGTTAGCATTAGGGCTTAAGGTTAGGATTAGGCGGTAGGTTAGACTTAGGGTTAGATCTAGGCCTTAGGGTAAGGGCTAGCGTTAGGGTTAAGAGATAGGGTTAGGTTTAATGCTTAGGATTAGGGTTAGGGTTTTGGGTTAAAGTAAGTGTTAGGGGTTAGGTTTAAGGATCCAAGGTTAGGGTTATTTTTAGCTGTAGTGTTAGGGTTAGGGATAAGGGATCCCATTAGCATTAAGGGTCTTCCTTACTGTAGGGTTAAGGGTTAGGCTTAGAGTTAAAGGTTAAACTTAGGGTCAGTGTTAAGATTTAGGGTGAGGGTTAACGGTTAGGGTAAAGGTTAAGCGTTAGGGTTAGGGATTAGTGATTAGGGTTTTTGGTTAGTGTTAGGGTTAGCGGTTAGGAGTTAGTGTTTTATGAAGGGGTATGGTTAGAATTAGGATTGGGGTTAGAGTTAGGGTGAGGTATAGGGGTTAGGTTTAGGGGTTAGTTTTAGGGTAAAAGGATAGGATTAGGGTTACGGGTTGGGCTTAGGTTTAGGGTTAAAGTTTACTGCTAGGGTTAGGGATAGGGTTCAGGGTTAGCTTTAGGGGTTCTGGTTAGGGTTAGGTGTTAGGTTAGTGTCAGGGTTAGGTCTAGTCATGAGGGTAAGGTTTAGGGTTAGCTTTAAGAGCTAGGGTTAGGTTTAATGGTTAGGATTAGGATTAGGGTTAAGGGTTAGGGTAAGGCTTAGGGGTTAGGGTGAAGGTTTAGGGTTTTTGTTAGGCATAGCGTTGGGGTTAGAAGTAAGGGTTACTGTCAGTGTTAGGGTTGTAGGTAGGGTTACGGTTAGGGTTAGCGGTTTAGAATTAGGGTTAGGGATTAGGTGTCACAGTGATGACTAGGAGGTAGGGTTAGAATTATGGGATAGGGGTTGTTCTCAGGAAATGGGTTATGCATTAACGTTAGGATAAGAGGTTAAAGTTAGGCGCACGGTGAGGTTTACGTGTTAAGGGGAGAAATAGGAACAGGGTTGGGTGTTATGTTCAGGGTTAGGGTTATCTGTTAAAGGTATTGTTTATGGTTAGCGCACGGGCCCTGTCTGCATTGGGCGGGCGGGGGAAGTTTAGGGGACTGGGATTGTACCCGGGAACCCACTCTATCATACTCTGGGTATGAGCCCGTGGGTTTCATGCAGGACGCAGAGGTAGAGCCTCCTTTCACGCATGGCATGGGAGGATTGCAGGCTTTCTAAACTCTAAGAAAGCAAGAAGTCTGAGAATTAGATTTAGGGTTAGGATTCTGGTTAGGGTTAAGGATGAAGTTTAGTGTTAGGGTGAGGGCTTAGGGTTAGGGATTAGGGTTAGGGTTAAAGGTTACTCTTAGGTTTATTGGTTACACTTTGGTATAGGGTTCAGGTTTACCGTTAGGGTTAAGATGAGCGGTTAGGGTTTGGTACAGGGTTAGGGTTAAGTGTTAGGTTTAGGGTTGATGATTAGGATTAGGGTTAGGATTATAGGTTAGCGTGAGAGTTAACGCTTAGGGTTAAGGTTAAGAGTTAGGGTTTAGGGTTAGGGTTAGGCTTAGATTTAGGGTTAGAGTTATGAGCTACGCTTTGTGTTAGAGGTTAGGGTTAGGTTTACTGGTCACGGTTAGGGTTACGTTTAGGGGGTAGCATTAGGGTTAGGGTTAGGGTTAAGGGATAGGATTAGGGATAAGTGTTGGGCTTAGGGTTAGGGTTTAGTGTTAGGGTTATCATTAAGGATTAGTGTTAGGGTCAGGGTTAAATGCTTGGGTGCGGGTAATAGTTAGGGTCAGGGTTAAGGTTCACGGATAGGGTTAGTGTTAAGGGTTACGGGTAGGTTTAGGGTTCAGGGTTAGAGTTAGCATTAGGGCTTAAGGTTAGGATTAGGCGGTAGGTTAGACTTAGGGTTAGATCTAGGCGTTAGGGTAAGGGCTAGCGTTAGGGTTAAGAGATAGGGTTAGGTTTAATGCTTCGGATTAGGGTTAGGGTTTGGGGTTAAAGTAAGTGTTAGGGGTTAGGTTTCAGGATCAAAGGTTACGGTTATTTTTAGCTGTAGTGTTAGGGTTAGGGATAAGGGATCCCATTAGCATTAAGGGTCTTCCTTACTGTAGGATTAAGGGTTAGTCTTAGAGGTAAAGGTTAAGGTTAGGGTCAGTGTTGAGATTTAGAGTGAGGGTTAACAGTTAGGGTAAAGGTTAAGCGTTAGGGTTAGGGATTAGTGATTAGGGTTTTTGGTTAGTGTTAGGGTTAGCGGATAGGAGTTAGTGTTTTATGAAGGGGTATGGTTAGAATTAGGATTGGGGTTAGAGTTAGGGTGAGGTATAGGGGTTAGGTTTAGGGGTTAGTTTTAGGGTAAAAGGATAGGATTAGGGTTACGGGTTGGGCTTAGGTTTAGGGTTAAAGTTTACTGCTAGGGTTAGGGATAGGGTTCAGGCTTAGCTTTAGGGGTTCTGGTTAGGGTTAGGTGTTAGGTTAGTGTCAGGGTTAGGTCTAGTCGTGAGGGTAAGGTTTAGGGTTAGCTTTAAGAGCTAGGGTTAGGTTTAATGGTTAGGATTAGGATTAGGGTTAAGGGTTAGGGTAAGGCTTAGGGGTTAGGGTGAAGGGATAGGGTCAAGGGTTAGGGTTTTTGTTAGGCATAGCGTTGGGGTTAGAAGTAAGGGTTACTGTCAGTGTTAGGGTTGTAGGTAAGGTTACGGTTAGGGTTAGCGGTTTAGAATTAGGGTTAGGGATTAGGTGTCACAGTGACGACTAGGAGATAGGGTTAGAATTATGGGATAGGGGTTGTTCTCAGGAAATGGGTTATGCATTAACGTTAGGATAAGAGGTTAAAGTTAGGCGCACGGTGAGGTTTACGTGTTAAGGGGAGAAATAGGAACAGGGTTGGGTGTTATGTTCAGGGTTAGGGTTATCTGTTAAAGGTATTGTTTATGCTTAGCACACGGGCCCTGTCTGCATTAGGCGGGCGGGGGGAGTTTAGCGGGCTGGGATTGTACCCGGGAAACCACTCTATCATACCCTGGGTATGGGCCCGTGGGTTTCATGCAGGACACAGTGGTAGAGCCTCCTTTCACGCATGGCATGGGAGGATTGCAGGCTTTCTAAACTCTAAGAAAGCAAGAAGTCTGAGAATTAGATTTAGGGTTAGGATTATGGTTAGGGTTAAGGATGAAGTTTAGTGTTAGGGTGAGGGCTTAGGGTTAGGGATTAGGGTTAGGGTTAAAGGTTAGTCTTAGGTTTAACGGTTACACTTTGGTTTAGGGTTGAGGTTTACAGTTAGGGTTTAGATGAGGGGTTAGTGTTTGGTACAGGGTTAGGGTTAAGTGTTAGGTTTAGGGTTGAAGATTAGGATTAGGGTTAGGATTAAAGGTTAGCGTGAGAGTTAACGCTTAGGGTTAAGGTTAACAGTTAGGGTTTAGGGTTAGGGTTAGGGTTAGGGTTAGTTTTAGGGTTAGAGTTATGTGCTATGGTTTGTGTTAGAGGTTAGGGTTAGGTTTACTGGTCACGGTTAGGGTTACGTTTATGGGGTAGCATTAGGGTTAAGGTTAAGGTTAAGGGATAGGATTAGGGATAAGTGTTGAGCTTAGGGTTAGGGTTTAGTGTTAGGGTTAGCATTAAGGATTAGGGTTAGGGTCAGGGTTAAAAGCTTGGGTGCGGGTAATGGTTAGGGTCAGGGTTAAGGTTCACGGATAGGGTTAGTGTTAAGGGTTACGGGTAGGTTTAGGGTTCAGGGTTAGAGTTAGGGTTAGGGTTAGGGTTAGGGGTTAGGGTTAGGGTAAGGGTCAGGGTCAGGGGTTAGGGGTTAGGGTTAGGGGTTAGGGTTAGGGTTAGGGGTTAGGGTTAGGGTTAGGGTTTAGAGTTAGGGTTAGGGTTAGGGGGTTAGGGTTATGGTTGGGGTTGGGGTTAGGGTTAGGGTTAGGGGTTAGGGTTAGGGGTTAGGGTTAGGGTTCGGGTTCGGGTTAGGGTTAGGGTTAGGGTTGGGTTAGGGTTAGGGTTAGGGTTGGGTTAGGGTTAGGGTTAGGGTAAGGGTAGGGGTAGGGTTAGGGGTTAGGGTTAGGATTAGGGGTTAGGCTCAGGGTCAGGGTCAGGGTTTGGGTTAGGGTTTAGGTTTAGGGTTAGGGT
>NW_027182826.1:692500-700000 GCF_041146395.1 Eulemur rufifrons | reverse complement strand
GGGTTAGGTGTTAGGGTTAGGGTTTGGGTTAGGGTTAGGGTTAGGGGTTAGGGTTAGGGTTAGGGGTTAGGGTTAGGGTTAGGGTTGGTGTTAGGGGTTAGGGATGGGGTTAGGTTTAGGGTTAGGGTTAGGGGTTGGGGTTAGGGTTAGGGGTTAGGGTTAGGGTTAGGGTTAGGGGTTACGGTTAGGGGTAGGGGTAGGGTTAGGGTTAGAGTTAGGGGTTAGGGTTAGGGGTTAGGGTTAGGGTTAGGGTTGGCTTAGGGTTAGGGGTTAGGGTTAGGGTTAGGGGTTAGGGTTAGGATTAGGGTTAGGGGTTAGGTTTAGGGTTAGGGTTAGGTTAGGGTTAGGGTTAAGGGATAGGATTAGGGTTAAGTGTTGGGCTTAGGGTGAGGGTTTAGTGTTAGGGTTACCATTAAGGATTAGGGTTAGGGTCAGGGTTAAATGCTTGGGTGCGGGTAATAGTTAGGGTCAGGGTTAAGGTTCACGGATAGGGTTAGTATTAAGGGTTACGGGTAGGTTTAGGGTTCAGGGTTAGAGTTAACATTAGGGCTTAAGGTTAGGATTAGGCGGTAGGTTATATTTAGGGTTAGATCTAGGCGTTAGGGTAAGGGCTAGCGTTAGGGTTAAGAGATAGGATTAGGTTTAATGCTTAGGATTAGGGTTAGGGTTTGGGGTTAAAGTAAGTGTTAGGGGTTAGGTTAAAGGATCAAAGGTTAGGGTTATTTTTAGCTGTAGTGTTAGGGTTAGGGATAAGGGATCCCATTAGCATTAAGGGTCTTCCTTACTGTGGGGTTAAGGGTTAGGCTTAGAGTTAAAGGTTCAGGTTAGGGTCAGTGTTAAGATTTAGGGTGAGGGTTAACGGTTAGGGTAAAGGTTAAGCGTTAGGGTTAGGGATTAGTGATTAGGATTTTTGGTTAGTGTTAGGGTTAGCGGTTAGGAGTTAGTGTTTTATGAAGGGGTATGGTTAGAATTAGGATTGGGGTTAGAGTTAGGGTGAGGTATAGGGGTTAGGGTTAGGGGTTAGTTTTAGGGTAAAAGGATAGGATTAGGGTTACGGGTTGGGCTTAGGTTTAGGGTTAAAGTTTACTGCTAGGGTTAGGGATAGGGTTCAGGGTTAGCTTTAGGGGTTCTGGTTAGGGTTAGGTGTTAGGTTAGTGTCAGCGTTAGGTCTAGTCGTGAGGGTAAGGTTTAGGGTTAGCTTTAAGAGCTAGGGTTAGGTTTAATGGTTAGGATTAGGATTAGGGTTAAGGGTTAGGGTAAGGCTTAGGGGTTAGGGTGAAGGGTTAGGGTCAAGGGTTAGGGTTTTTGTTAGGCATAGCGTTGGGGTTAGAAGTAAGGGTTACTGTCAGTGTTAGGGTTGTAGGTAGGGTTACGGTTAGGGTTAGCGGTTTAGAATTAGGGTTAGGGATTAGGTGTCACAGTGATGACTAGGAGATAGGGTTAGAATTATGGGATAGGGGTTGTTCTCAGGAAATGGGTTATGCATTAACGTTAGGATAAGAGGTTAAAGTTAGGCGCACGGTGAGGTTTACGTGTTAAGGGGAGAAATAGGAACAGGGTTGGGTGTTATGTTCAGGGTTAGGGTTATCTGTTAAAGGTATTGTTTATGCTTAGCGCACGGGCCCTGTCTGCATTAGGCGGGCGGGGGGAGTTTAGGGGGCTGGGATTGTACCCGGGAACCCACTCTATCATACTCTGGGTATGGGCCCGTGGGTTTCATGCAGGACACAGTGGTAGAGCCTCCTTTCACGCATGGCATGGGAGGATTGCAGGCTTTCTAAACTCTAAGAAAGCAAGAAGTCTGAGAATGAGATTTAGGGTTAGGATTATGGTTAGGGTTAAGGATGAAGTTTAGTGTTAGGGTGAGGGCTTAGGGTTAGGGATTAGGGTTAGGGTTAAAGATTACTCTTAGGTTTAACGGTTACACTTTGGTTTAGGGTTGAGGTTTACGGTTAGTGTTAAGATGAGCGGTTAACGTTTGGTACAGGGTTAGGGTTAAGTGTTAGTTTTAGGGTTGAAGATTAGGATTAGGGTTAGGATTAAAGGTTAGCGTGAGAGTTAACGCTTAGGGTTAAGCTTAAGAGTTAGGGGTTAGGGTTAGGTTTAGGGTTCGTTTTAGGGTTAGAGTTATGTGCTATGGTTTGTGTTAGAGGTTAGGGTTAGGTTTACTGGTCACGGTTAGGGTTACGTTTAGGGGTTAGCATTAGGGTTTGGGTTAAGGGATAGGATTAGGGATAAGTGTTGGGCTTAGGGTTAGGGTTTAGTGTTAGGGTTATCATTAAGGATTAGGGGTAGGGTCAGGGTTAAATGCTTGGGTGCGGGTAATGGTTAGGGTCAGGATTAAGGTTGACGGATAGGGTTAGTGTTAAGGGTTACGGGTAGGTTTAGGGTTCAGGGTTAGAGTTAGCATTAGGGCTTAAGGTTAGGATTAGGCGGTAGGTTCGATTTAGGGTTAGATCTAGGCGTTAGGGTAAGGGCTAGCGTTAGGGTTAAGAGATAGGGTTAGGTTTAATGCTTAGGATTAGGGTTAGGGTTTGGGGTTAAAGTAAGTGTTAGGGGTTAGGTTTAAGGATCAAAGGTTAGGGTTATTTTTAGCTGTAGTGTTAGGGTTAGGGATTAGGGATCCCATTAGCATTAAGGGTCTTCCTTACTGTAGGGTTAAGGGTTAGGCTTAGAGTTAAAGGTTAAGGTTAGGGTCAGTGTTAAGATTTGGGGTGAGGGTTAATGGTTAGGGTAAAGGTTAAGCGTTAGGGTTAGGGATTAGTGATTAGGGTTTTTGGTTAGTGTTAGGGTTAGCGGTTAGGAGTTAGTGTTTTATGAAGGGGTATGGTTAGAATTAGGATTGGGGTTAGAGATAGGGTGAGGTATAGGGGTTAGGTTTAGGGTAAAAGGATAGGATTAGGGTTACGGGTTGGGCTTAGGTTTAGGGTTAAAGTTTACTGCTAGGGTTAGGGATAGGGTTCAGGGTTAGCTTTAGGGGTTCTGGATAGGGTTAGGTGTTAGGTTAGTGTCAGGGTTAGGTCTAGTCGTGAGGGTAAGGTTTAGGGTTAGCTTTAAGAGCTAGGGTTAGGTTTAATGGTTAGGATTAGGATTAGGGTTAAGGGTTAGGGTAAGGCTTAGGGGTTAGGGTGAAGGGTTAGGTTCAAGGGTTAGGGTTTTTGTTAGGCATAGCGTTGGGGTTAGAAGTAAGGGTTACTGTCAGTGTTAGGGTTGTAGGTAGGGTTACGGTTAGGGTTAGCGGTTTAGAATTAGGGTTAGGGATTAGGTGTCACAGTGATGACTAGGAGATAGGGTTGGAATTATGGGATAGGGGTTGTTCTCAGGAAATGGGTTATGCATTTACGTTAGGATAAGAGGTTAAAGTTAGGCGCACGGTGAGGTTTACGTGTTAAGGGGAGAAATAGGAACAGGGTTGGGTTGTTATGTTCAGGGTTAGGGTTATCTGTTAAAGGTATTGTTTATGCTTAGCGCACGGGCCCTGTCTGCATTAGGCGGGCGGGGGGAGTTTAGGGGGCTGGGATTGTACCCGGGAACCCACTCTATCATACTCTGGGTATGGGCCCGTGGGTTTCATGCAGGACACAGTGGTAGAGCCTCCTTTCACGCATGGCATGGGAGGATTGCAGGCTTTCTAAACTCTAAGAAAGCAAGAAGTCTGAGAATTAGATTTAGGGTTAGGATTATGGTTAGGGTTAAGGATGAAGTTTAGTGTTAGGGTGAGGGCTTAGGGTTAGGGATTAGGGTTAGGGTTAAAGGTTACTCTTAGGTTTAACGGTTACACTTTGGTTTAGGGTTGAGGTTTACGGTTAGGGTTAAGATGAGGGGTTAGGGTTTGGTACAGGGTTAGGGTTAAGTGTTAGGTTTAGGGTTGAAGATTAGGATTAGGGTTAGGATTAAAGGTTAGCGTGAGAGTTAACGCTTAGGGTTAAGGTTAAGAGTTAGGGTTTAGGGTTAGGGTTAGGGTTAGTTTTAGGGTTAGAGTTATGTGCTATGGTTTGTGTTAGAGGTTAGGGTTAGGTTTACTGGTCACGGTTAGGGTTACGTTTAGGGGGTAGCATTAGGGTTAGGGTTAGGGTTAAGGGATAGGATTAGGGATAAGTGTTGGGCTTAGGGTTAGGGTTTAGTGTTAGGGTTAGCAGTAAGGATTAGGGTTAGGGTGAAGGTTAAATGCTTGGGTGCGGGTAATGGTTAGGGGCATGGTTAAGGTTCACGGATAGGGTTAGTGTTAAGGGTTACGGGTAGGTTTAGGGTTCAGGTTTAGAGTTAGCATTAGGGCTTAAGGTTAGGATTAGGCGGTAGGTTAGACTTAGGGTTAGATCTAGGCCTTAGGGTAAGGGCTAGCGTTAGGGTTAAGAGATAGGGTTAGGTTTAATGCTTAGGATTAGGGTTAGGGTTTTGGGTTAAAGTAAGTGTTAGGGGTTAGGTTTAAGGATCCAAGGTTAGGGTTATTTTTAGCTGTAGTGTTAGGGTTAGGGATAAGGGATCCCATTAGCATTAAGGGTCTTCCTTACTGTAGGGTTAAGGGTTAGGCTTAGAGTTAAAGGTTAAACTTAGGGTCAGTGTTAAGATTTAGGGTGAGGGTTAACGGTTAGGGTAAAGGTTAAGCGTTAGGGTTAGGGATTAGTGATTAGGGTTTTTGGTTAGTGTTAGGGTTAGCGGTTAGGAGTTAGTGTTTTATGAAGGGGTATGGTTAGAATTAGGATTGGGGTTAGAGTTAGGGTGAGGTATAGGGGTTAGGTTTAGGGGTTAGTTTTAGGGTAAAAGGATAGGATTAGGGTTACGGGTTGGGCTTAGGTTTAGGGTTAAAGTTTACTGCTAGGGTTAGGGATAGGGTTCAGGGTTAGCTTTAGGGGTTCTGGTTAGGGTTAGGTGTTAGGTTAGTGTCAGGGTTAGGTCTAGTCGTGAGGGTAAGGTTTAGGGTTAGCTTTAAGAGCTAGGGTTAGGTTTAATGGTTAGGATTAGGATTAGGGTTAAGGGTTAGGGTAAGGCTTAGGGGTTAGGGTGAAGGTTTAGGGTTTTTGTTAGGCATAGCGTTGGGGTTAGAAGTAAGGGTTACTGTCAGTGTTAGGGTTGTAGGTAGGGTTACGGTTAGGGTTAGCGGTTTAGAATTAGGGTTAGGGATTAGGTGTCACAGTGATGACTAGGAGGTAGGGTTAGAATTATGGGATAGGGGTTGTTCTCAGGAAATGGGTTATGCATTAACGTTAGGATAAGAGGTTAAAGTTAGGCGCACGGTGAGGTTTACGTGTTAAGGGGAGAAATAGGAACAGGGTTGGGTGTTATGTTCAGGGTTAGGGTTATCTGTTAAAGGTATTGTTTATGCTTAGCGCACGGGCCCTGTCTTCATTGGGCGGGCGGGGGAAGTTTAGGGGACTGGGATTGTACCCGGGAACCCACTCTATCATACTCTGGGTATGAGCCCGTGGGTTTCATGCAGGACGCAGAGGTAGAGCCTCCTTTCACGCATGGCATGGGAGGATTGCAGGCTTTCTAAACTCTAAGAAAGCAAGAAGTCTGAGAATTAGATTTAGGGTTAGGATTCTGGTTAGGGTTAAGGATGAAGTTTAGTGTTAGGGTGAGGGCTTAGGGTTAGGGATTAGGGTTAGGGTTAAAGGTTACTCTTAGGTTTATTGGTTACACTTTGGTATAGGGTTCAGGTTTACCGTTAGGGTTAAGATGAGGGGTTAGGGTTTGGTACAGGGTTAGGGTTAAGTGTTAGGTTTAGGGTTGATGATTAGGATTAGGGTTAGGATTATAGGTTAGCGTGAGAGTTAACGCTTAGGGTTAAGGTTAAGAGTTAGGGTTTAGGGTTAGGGTTAGGCTTAGATTTAGGGTTAGAGTTATGAGCTACGCTTTGTGTTAGAGGTTAGGGTTAGGTTTACTGGTCACGGTTAGGGTTACGTTTAGGGGGTAGCATTAGGGTTAGGGTTAGGGTTAAGGGATAGGATTAGGGATAAGTGTTGGGCTTAGGGTTAGGGTTTAGTGTTAGGGTTATCATTAAGGATTAGTGTTAGGGTCAGGGTTAAATGCTTGGGTGCGGGTAATAGTTAGGGTCAGGGTTAAGGTTCACGGATAGGGTTAGTGTTAAGGGTTACGGGTAGGTTTAGGGTTCAGGGTTAGAGTTAGCATTAGGGCTTAAGGTTAGGATTAGGCGGTAGGTTAGACTTAGGGTTAGATCTAGGCGTTAGGGTAAGGGCTAGCGTTAGGGTTAAGAGATAGGGTTAGGTTTAATGCTTCGGATTAGGGTTAGGGTTTGGGGTTAAAGTAAGTGTTAGGGGTTAGGTTTCAGGATCAAAGGTTACGGTTATTTTTAGCTGTAGTGTTAGGGTTAGGGATAAGGGATCCCATTAGCATTAAGGGTCTTCCTTACTGTAGGATTAAGGGTTAGTCTTAGAGGTAAAGGTTAAGGTTAGGGTCAGTGTTGAGATTTAGAGTGAGGGTTAACAGTTAGGGTAAAGGTTAAGCGTTAGGGTTAGGGATTAGTGATTAGGGTTTTTGGTTAGTGTTAGGGTTAGCGGTTAGGAGTTAGTGTTTTATGAAGGGGTATGGTTAGAATTAGGATTGGGGTTAGAGTTAGGGTGAGGTATAGGGGTTAGGTTTAGGCGTTAGTTTTAGGGTAAAAGGATAGGATTAGGGTTACGGGTTGGGCTTAGGTTTAGGGTTAAAGTTTACTGCTAGGGTTAGGGATAGGGTTCAGGCTTAGCTTTAGGGGTTCTGGTTAGGGTTAGGTGTTAGGTTAGTGTCAGGGTTAGGTCTAGTCGTGAGGGTAAGGTTTAGGGTTAGCTTTAAGAGCTAGGGTTAGGTTTAATGGTTAGGATTAGGATTAGGGTTAAGGGTTAGGGTAAGGCTTAGGGGTTAGGGTGAAGGGATAGGGTCAAGGGTTAGGGTTTTTGTTAGGCATAGCGTTGGGGTTAGAAGTAAGGGTTACTGTCAGTGTTAGGGTTGTAGGTAAGGTTACGGTTAGGGTTAGCGGTTTAGAATTAGGGTTAGGGATTAGGTGTCACAGTGACGACTAGGAGATAGGGTTAGAATTATGGGATAGGGGTTGTTCTCAGGAAATGGGTTATGCATTAACGTTAGGATAAGAGGTTAAAGTTAGGCGCACGGTGAGGTTTACGTGTTAAGGGGAGAAATAGGAACAGGGTTGGGTGTTATGTTCAGGGTTAGGGTTATCTGTTAAAGGTATTGTTCATGCTTAGCACACGGGCCCTGTCTGCATTAGGCGGGCGGGGGGAGTTTAGCGGGCTGGGATTGTACCCGGGAAACCACTCTATCATACCCTGGGTATGGGCCCGTGGGTTTCATGCAGGACACAGTGGTAGAGCCTCCTTTCACGCATGGCATGGGAGGATTGCAGGCTTTCTAAACTCTAAGAAAGCAAGAAGTCTGAGAATTAGATTTAGGGTTAGGATTATGGTTAGGGTTAAGGATGAAGTTTAGTGTTAGGGTGAGGGCTTAGGGTTAGGGATTAGGGTTAGGGTTAAAGGTTAGTCTTAGGTT
>NW_027182826.1:677500-685000 GCF_041146395.1 Eulemur rufifrons | reverse complement strand
GATTAGGGTTAGGATTAAAGGTTAGCGTGAGAGTTAACGCTTACGGTTAAGGTTAAGAGTTAGGGTTTATGGTTAGGGTTAGGGTTAGGGTTAGTTTTAGGGTTAGAGTTATGTGCTATGATTTGTGTTAGAGGTTAGGGTTAGGTTTACTGGGCACGGATAGGGTTACGTTTAGGGGTTAGCATTAGGGTTAGGGTTAGGGTTAAGGGATAGGATTAGGGTTAAGTTTTGGTCTTAGGCTTAGGGTTTAGTCTTAGGGTTAGCATTAAGGATTAGGGTTAGGGTCAGGGTTAAATGCTTGGGTGCGGGTAATGGTTAGGGTCAGGGTTAAGGTTCACGGATTGGGTTAGTGTTAAGGGTTATGGGTAGGTTTAGGGTTCAGGGTTAGAGTTAGCATTAGAGCTTAAGGTTAGGATTAGGCGGTAGGTTCGATTTAGGGTTAGATCTAGGCGTTAGGGTAAGGGCTAGCGTTAGGGTTAAGAGATAGGGATAGGTTTAATGCTTATTATTAGGGTTAGGGTTTGGGGTTAAAGTAAGTGTTAGGGGTTAGTTTTCAGGATCAAAGGTTAGGGTTATTTTTAGCTGTAGTGTTAGGGTTAGGGATAAGGGATCCCATTAGCATTAAGGGTCTTCCTTACTGTAGGATTAAGGTATAGGCTTAGAGTTAAATGTTAAGGTTATGGTCAGTGTTAAGATTTAGGGTGACGGTTAACAGTTAGGGTAAAGGTTAAGCGTTAGGGTTAGGGATTAGTGATTAGGGTTTTTGGTTAGTGTTAGGGTTAGCGGTTAGGAGTTAGTGTTTTATGACGGGGTATGGTTAGAATTAGGATTGGGGTTAGAGTTAGCGTGAGGTGTAGGGGTTAGGTTTAGGGGTTAGTTTTAGGGTAAAAGGATAGGATTAGCGTTACGGGTTGGGCTTAGGTTTAGGGTTAAAGTTTACTGCTAGGGTTAGGGATAGGGTTCAGGGTTAGCTTTAGGGGTTCTAGTTAGTGTTAGGTGTTAGGTTAGTGTCAGGGTTAGGTCTAGTCGTGAGGGTAAGGTTTAGGGTTAGCTTTAAGAGCTAGGGTTAGGTTTAATGGTTAGGATTAGGATTAGGGTTAAGGTTTAGGGTAAGGCTTCGGGGTTAGGGTGAAGGGTTAGGGTCAAGGGTTAGGGTTTTTGTTAGGCATAGCGTTGGGGTTAGAAGTAAGGGTTACTGTCAGTGTTAGGGTTGTAGGTAGGGTTACGGTTAGGGTTAGCGGTTTAGAAATAGGGTTAGGGATTAGGTGTCACAGTGATGACTAGGAGATAGGGTTAGAATTATGGGATAGCGGTTGTTCTCAGGAAATGGGTTATGCATTAACGTTAGGATAAGAGGTTAAAGTTAGGCGCACGGTGAGGTTTACGTGTTAAGGGGAGAAATAGGAACAGGGTTGGGTGTTATGTTCAGGGTTAGGGTTATCTGTTAAAGGTATTGTTTATGCTTAGCGCATGGGCCCTGTCTGCATTAGGCAGGCGGGGGGAGTTTAGGGGGCTGGGATTGTACCCGGGAACCCACTCTATCCTACTCTGGGTATGGGCCCGTGGGTTTCATGCAGGACACAGTGGTAGAGCCTCCTTTCACCCATGGCATGGGAGGATGGCAGGCTTTCTAAACTCTAAGAAAGCAAGAAGTGTGAGAATGAGATTTAGGGTTGGATTATGGTTAGGGTTAAGGATGAAGTTTAGTGTTAGGGTGAGGGCTTAGGCTTAGGAATTAGGGTTAGGGTTAAAGGTTACTCTTAGGTTTAACGGTTACACTTTGGTTTAGGGTTGAGGTTGACGATTAGGGTTAAGATGAGGGGTTAGGTTATGGTACAGGGTTAGGGTTAAGTGTTAGGTTTAGTGTTGAAGATTAGGATTAGGGTTAGAATTAAAGGTTAGCCTGAGAGTTAACGCTTAGGGTTAAGGTTAAGAGTTAGATTTTAGGGTTAGGGTTAGGGATAGGGTTAGTTTCAGTTAGTTTAGTGCTATGGTTTGTGTTAGAGGTTAGGGTTAGGTTTACTGGTCACGGTTAGGGTTACGTTTAGGGGTTAGCATTAGGGTTAGGGTTAAGGGATAGGATTAGGGATAAGTGTTGGGCTTAGGGTTAGGGTTTAGTGTTAGGGTTATCATTAAGGATTAGGGTTAGGGTCAGGGTTAAATGCTTGGGTGCGGGTAATGGTTAGGGTCAGGGTTAAGGTTGATGGATAGGGTTAGTGTTAAGGGTTACGGGTAGGTTTAGGGTTCAGGGTTAGAGTTAGCATTAGGGCTTAAGGTTAGGATTAGCCGGTAGGTTCGATTTAGGGTTAGATCTAGGCGTTAGGGTAAGGGCTAGCGTTAGGGTTAAGAGATAGGGTTAGGTTTAATGCTTAGGATTAGGGTTAGGGTTTGGGGTTAAAGTAAGTGTTAGTCGTTAGTTTTAAGGATCAAAGGATAGGGTTATTTTTAGCTGTAGTGTTAGGGTTAGGGATAAGGGATCCCATTAGCATTAAGGGTCTTCCTTACTGTAGGGTTAAGGGTTAGGCTTAGAGTTAAAGGTTAAGGTTAGGGACAGTGTTAATATTTGGGGTGAGGGTTAACGGTTATGGTAAAGGTTAAGCGTTAGGGTTAGGGATTAGTGATTAGGGTTTTTGGTTAGTGTTAGGGTTAGCGGTTAGGAGTTAGTGTTTTATGAAGGGGTATGGTTAGAATTAGGATTGGGGTTAGAGTTAGGGTGAGGTATAGCGGTTAGGTTTAGGGTAAAAGGATAGGATTAGGGTTACGGGTTGGGCTTAGGTTTAGGGTTAAAGTTTACTGCTAGGGTAAGGGATAGGGTTCAGGGTTAGCTTTAGGGGTTCTGGATAGGGTTAGGTGTTAGGTTAGTGTCAGGGTTAGGTCTAGTCGTGAGGGTAAGTTTTAGGGTTAGCTTTAAGTGCTAGGGTTACGTTTAATGGTTAGGATTAGGATTAGGGTTAAGGGTTAGGGTAAGGCTTAGGGGTTAGGGTGAAGGGTTATGGTCAAGGGTTAGGGTTTTTGTTAGGCATAGCGTTGGGTTTAGAAGTAGGGGTTACTGTCAGTGTTAGGGTTGTAGGTAGGGTTACGGTTAGGGTTAGCGGTTTAGAATTAGGGTTAGGGATTAGGTGTCACAGTGATGACTAGGAGATAGGGTTAGAATTATGGGATAGGGGTTGTTCTCAGGAAATGGGTTATGCATTAACGTTAGGATAAGAGGTTAAAGTTAGGCGCACGGTGAAGTTTACGTGTTAAGGGGAGAAATAGGAACAGGGTTGGGTTGTTATGTTCAGGGTTAGGGTTATCTGTTAAAGGTATTGTTTATGCTTTGCGCACGGGCCCTGTCTGCATTAGGCGGGCGGGGGGGAGTTTACGGGGCTGGGATTGTACCCGGGAACCCACTCTATCATACTCTGGGTATGGGCCCGTGGGTTTCATGCAGGACACAGTGGTAGAGCCTCCTTTCACGCATGGCATGGGAGGATTGCAGGCTTTCTAAACTCTAAGAAAGCAAGAAGTCTGAGAATTAGATTTAGGGTTAGGATTATGGTTAGGGTTAAGGATGAAGTTTAGTGTTAGGGTGAGGGCTTAGGGTTAGGGCTTAGGGTTAGGGTTAAAGGTTACTCTTAGGTTTAACGGTTACACTTTTTTTAGGGTTGAGGTTTACGGTTAGGGTTAAGATGAGGGGTTAGGGTTTGGTACAGGGTTAGGGTTAAGTGTTAGGTTTAGGGTTGAAGATTAGGATTAGGGTTAGGATTAAAGGTTAGCGTGAGAGTTAACGCTTAGGGTTAAGCTTAAGAGTTAGGGGTTAGGGTTAGGGTTAGGGTTCGTTTTAGGGTTCGAGTTATGTGCTATGGTTTGTGTTAGAGGTTAGGTTTAGGTTTACTGGTCACGGTGAGGGTTACGTTTAGGGGTTAGCATTAGGGTTAGGGTTAAGGGACAGGATTAGGGTTAAGTGTTGGGAGTTGGGTGAGGGTTTAGTGTTAGGGTTATCATTAAGGATTAGGGGTAGGGTCAGGGTTAAATGCTTGGGTGCGGGTAATGGTTAGGGTCAGGGTTAAGGTTCACGGATAGGGTTAGTGTTAAGGGTTACGGGTAGGTTTAGGGTTCAGGGTTAGAGTTAGCATTAGGGCTTAAGGTTAGGATTAGGCGGTAGGTTCGATTTAGGGTTAGATCTAGGCATTAAGGTAAGGGCTAGCGTTAGGGTTAAGAGATAGGGTTAGGTTTAATGCTTAGGATTAGGGTTAGGGTTTGGGGTTAAAGTAAGTGTTAGGGGTTAGGTTTAAGGATCAAAGGTTAGGGTTATTTTTAGCTGTAGTGTTAGGGTTAGGGATAAGGGATCCCATTAGCATTAAGGGTCTTCCTTACTGTAGGGTTAAGGGTTAGGCTTAGAGTTAAAGGTTCAGGTTAGGGTCAGTGTTAAGATTTAGGGTGAGGGTTAACGGTTAGGGTAAAGGTTAAGCGTTAGGGTTAGGGATTAGTGATTAGGGTTTTTGGTTAGTGTTAGGGTTAGCGGTTAGGAGTTAGTGTTTTATGCAGGGGTATGGTTAGAATTAGGATTGGGGTTAGAGTTAGGGTGAGGTATAGGGGTTAGGTTTAGGGGTTAGTTTTAGGGTAAAAGGATAGGATTAGGGTTACGGGTTGGGCTTAGGTTTAGGGTTAAAGTTTACTGCTAGGGTTAGGGATAGGGTTCAGGGTTAGCTTTAGGGGTTCTGGTTAGGGTTAGGTGTTAGGTTAGTGACAGGGTTAGGTCTAGTCGTGAGGGTAAGGTTTAGGGTTAGATTTAAGAGCTAGGGTTAGGTTTAATGGTTAGGATTAGGATTAGGGTTAAGGGTTAGGGTAAGGCTTAGGGGTTAGGGTGAAGGGTTAGGGTGAAGGGTTAGGGTTTTTGTTAGGCATAGCGTTGGGGTTAGAAGTAAGGGTTACTGTCAGTGTTAGGGTTGTAGGTAGGGTTACGGTTAGGGTTAGCGGTTTAGAATTAGGGTTAGGGATTAGGTGTCACAGTGATGACTAGGAGATAGGGTTAGAATTATGGGATAGCGGTTGTTCTCAGGAAATGGGTTATGCATTAACGTTAGGATAAGAGGTTAAAGTTAGGCGCACGGGGAGGTTTACGTGTTAAGGGGAGAAATAGGAACAGGGTTGGGTGTTATGTTCAGGGTTAGGGTTATCTGTTAAAGGTATTGTTTATGCTTAGCGCACGGGCCCTGTCTGCATTAGGCGGGCGGGGGGAGTTTAGGGGGCTGGGATTGTACCCGGGAACCCACTCTATCCTACTCTGGTTATGGGCCCGTGGGTTTCATGCAGGACACAGTGGTAGAGCCTCCTTTCACCCATGGCATGGGAGGATGGCAGGCTTTCTAAACTCTAAGAAAGCAAGAAGTGTGAGAATGAGATTTAGGGTTGGATTATGGTTAGGGTTAAGGATGAAGTTTAGTGTTAGGGTGAGGGCTTAGGCTTAGGAATTAGGGTTAGGGTTAAAGGTTACTCTTAGGTTTAACGGTTACACTTTGGTTTAGGGTTGAGGTTTACGATTAGGGTTAAGATGAGGGGTTAGGTTATGGTACAGGGTTAGGGTTAAGTGTTAGGTTTAGTGTTGAAGATTAGGATTAGGGTTAGGATTAAAGGTTAGCGTGAGAGTTAACGCTTAGGGTTAAGGTTAAGAGTTAGGTTTTAGGGTTAGGGTTAGGGATAGGGTTAGTTTCAGTTAGTTTAGTGCTATGGTTTGTGTTAGAGGTTAGGGTTAGGTTTACTGGTCACGGTTAGGGTTACGTTTAGGGGTTAGCATTAGGGTTAGGGTTAAGGGATAGGATTAGGGATAAGTGTTGGGCTTAGGGTTAGGGTTTAGTGTTAGGGTTATCATTAAGGATTAGGGGTAGGGTCAGGGTTAAATGCTTGGGTGCGGGTAATGGTTAGGGTCAGGGTTAAGGTTGATGGATAGGGTTAGTGTTAAGGGTTACGGGTAGGTTTAGGGTTCAGGGTTAGAGTTAGCATTAGGGCTTAAGGTTAGGATTAGCCGGTAGGTTCGATTTAGGGTTAGATCTAGGCGTTAGGGTAAGGGCTAGCGTTAGGGTTAAGAGATAGGGTTAGCTTTAATGCTTAGGATTAGGGTTAGGGTTTGGGGTTAAAGTAAGTGTTAGTCGTTAGGTTTAAGGATCAAAGGATAGGGTTATTTTTAGCTGTAGTGTTAGGGTTAGAGATAAGGGATCCCATTAGCATTAAGGGTCTTCCTTACTGTAGGGTTAAGGGTTAGGCTTAGAGTTAAAGGTTAAGGTTAGGGACAGTGTTAAGATTTGGGGTGAGGGTTAACGGTTATGGTAAAGGTTAAGCGTTAGGGTTAGGGATTAGTGATTAGGGTTTTTGGTTAGTGTTAGGGTTAGCGGTTAGGAGTTAGTGTTTTATGAAGGGGTATGGTTAGAATTAGGATTGGGGTTAGAGTTAGGGTGAGGTATAGGGGTTAGGTTTAGGGGTTAGTTTTAGGGTAAAAGGATAGGATTAGGGTTACGGGTTGGGCTTAGGTTTAGGGTTAAAGTTTACTGCTAGGGTTAGGGATAGGGTTCAGGGTTAGCTTTAGGGGTTCTGGTTAGGGTTAGGTGTTAGGTTAGTGTCAGGGTTAGGTCTAGTCGTGAGGGTAAGGTTTAGGGTTACCTTTAAGAGCTAGGGTTAGGTTTAATGGTTAGGATTAGGATTAGGGTTAAGGGTTAGGGTAAGGCTTAGGGGTTAGGGTGAAGGGTTAGGGTTTTTATTAGGCATAGCGTTGGGGTTAGAAGTAAGGGTTACTGTCAGTGTTAGGGTTGTAGGTAGGGTTACGGTTAGGGTTAGCGGTTTAGAATTAGGGTTAGGGATTAGGTGTCACAGTGATGACTAGGAGATAGGGTTAGAATTATGGGATAGGGGTTGTTCTCAGGAAATGGGTTATGCATTAACGTTAGGATAAGAGGTTAAAGTTAGGCGCACGGTGAGGTTTACGTGTTAAGGGGAGAAATAGGAACAGGGTTGGGTGTTATGTTCAGGGTTAGGGTTATCTGTTAAAGGTATTGTTTATGCTTAGCGCACGGGCCCTGTCTGCATTAGGCGGGCGGGGGGAGTTTAGGGGGCTGGGATTGTACCCGGGAACCCACTCTATCATACTCTGGGTATGGGCCCGTGGGTTTCATGCAGGACAGAGTGGTAGAGCCTCCTTTCACGCATGGCATGGGAGGATTGCAGGCTTTCTAAACTCTAAGAAAGCAAGAAGTCTGAGAATTAGATTTAGGGTTAGGATTATGGTTAGGGTTAAGGATGAAGTTTAGTGTTAGGGTGAGGGCTTAGGGTTAGGGATTAGGGTTAGGGTTAAAGGTTACTCTTAGGT
The DNA here is from genome assembly GCF_041146395.1 of Eulemur rufifrons. Taxonomy (NCBI): domain Eukaryota; kingdom Metazoa; phylum Chordata; class Mammalia; order Primates; family Lemuridae; genus Eulemur; species Eulemur rufifrons. Next base: position 677,658 of record NW_027182826.1, on the reverse strand, counting down.
TTAACGGTTACACTTTGGTTTAGGGTTGAGGATTACGGTTAGGGTTAAGATGAGGGGTTAGGGTTAGGTACAGGGTTAGGGTTAAGTGTTAGGTTTAGCGTTGAAGATTAGGATTAGGGTTAGGATTAAAGGTTAGCGTGAGAGTTAACGCTTAGGGT